>NW_027507685.1:172820330-172995113 GCF_037356315.1 Lithobates pipiens | reverse complement strand
AAAGACACCAGTCCATCCAGTTCAACCTGAGTGTCTTACAATTGTCCCTATACCTGTACATTGCACACTCACATTGGTCCCTGCCCTCAAGGAGCCCACAATCCAAGGTCCCCATTCATATACTAGGTCCAATTTTGGACAGAAGCCAATTAACCTACCTGCATGTCTTTGGAGTGTGGGAAGAAACCAGAGTACCCAGAGGAAATGACGGGGCACTATTCCTCCCGCTGACACCAATGACGGGGCACTATTCCTCCCACTGACACCAATGACGGGGCACTATTCCTCCCGCTGACACCAATGACGGGGCACTATTCCTCCCGGTGACGGGGGCACTATTCCTCCCGGTGATATTCCTCCCGGTGATATTCCTCCCGGTGATATTCCTCCCGGTGACGGGGGCACTATTCCTCCCGGTGACGGGGGCACTATTCCTCCCGCTGACACCGGTGACGGGGGGCACTATGCCTCCCAATGATGGACCAATCACCCAGGATAGACAGAACAAGCAGAAAGATGGTCTGGAGGCAGTTGTGCACAGGGCACCCAGAATGTGTTGTCTTTTAGGATCAGTATTTTTAAAGTGTAAGACAGTTCACATTAATGGCTGGGTTCACACTGGTTCAATGTTAGATGTTGCATGTGTTTCGCACCACATTATTGTGCAGATCACATATGTGATGTCTGTGCGATCCGAATTCAACCATACAGATTGTATGGCTAAATTTGCATCGAATTCACACCAAAATGGTGCAGAGTGCTTATTTTGGGTCTGCACTGGAATCAGATCGCATCTATGCGATCCAATTCCTGCAGCATTTGAGAGTTCGCACTGCTATATGTGAACTGATCTGGGGGGTGTCAGTAACTTTCTACTAAAACCTGTAGTAGTTTGCATAGGGCAGTGCGTACTGTCTGCGAGGAACCAGCACTGGACCCGCTGGTTTCTACATCAAGTTAGTGTGAACCGGCACAGAGGGTCCTACCTGTCTGTGAAGGAGATGCTGGGAAAAGCGGGTTATCTCTAGTACAAAGCTTTTGATGTAACAGATCCCTTATGGTGGCAATGCCAATCACATTGGAGAAGGATGCATTTGAAAATACAAAGAGTACAGATTATAGTCTACCACATAGAACCTCCAGACACCACTGTTGGATCTGTTAAGCATTCGGATAGCAGCAACTCACTGTAGTCTTTATTAACTGGCTTTACTATTGTTACTATAATTCCACTTTTTGTACATGTATCCAAATCAATATATTGCAGTAATAACTAAGCAAGTGCAGGTGGTGGTATTATTATTATTTTTTTATTTTTTTTTCCTGCCATTAAATCTTTTTATTGTACAACTTCTTTGCAGCAATCGGGCAGCACTTCATTTGTATTCCAACACCTTGAACTTCCAGTGAGTATTCAGAGTGTTTGTAATAGATACTATTTTGTTTTTTAATGCTGTAAGACGCTAAGTTAATATTCTGTGCAATATGCTATTTAAGATAATTGTGAGCAAAAAGACGGTTCGGATGGCCGCACTCCAAAATCAATTCCTTTGTTGCAAAACCATCCGTACAACAATGGGAATAAAAGCACATTCTGACGCTTTTCACACCACTTTACAGGTGCTTTAGGCATACACAATGGTGTGAAATGCGTCAGTTTGTTCTTTTATTCCCATTGCTGTATGGACTGTTTTTGAATAAAGGAATATGTTTTGGAGTATAGCGAGAGCACCTCCCATATCTAGTATAAAAAACAAACAAAAAACTGCTGTATATAACATGCAAGGGAGAAGTCATGTGATTGAAAACCATGGTATTGATTGAATATAAACAACAAATACCCCATTAACCAAGGTTAAGGTTTTACCCCCTTCATGACCAGGCCATTTTTTGCTATACAGCACTGCGTTTCTTTAACTGACAAGTGCACGGTCCTACGATGCTGTACCAAAATACTTTTTCTTTTCACTAAATAGAGCTTTCTTTCGGTGGTATTTCATCACCTCTGCATTTTTTTTTTTTTTTTTTTTTTTTTTGTGCTAAAAAATAGAGAAAATTATATAATTTCCTTTCTGCTTTAAAACTTACCCAATAAAATGTAAAAAAAAACTATTTCTAAATCAATTTAGGCCAATATGTAGTCTGCTGCATATTGTTTGGTAAAAAAAAAAATCATAATAAGGATATATTGATTGGTTTGCACAAAGGTTAGAGCGTCTACAAACTATGGGATATATTTATGGCATTTTCTTTTTTATTATTATTGTTTTTAATAGTAATGGTGGTGATCAGTGATTTTTAGGAAGACAAATCTGACACAGTCACTTTTTGGGGACCAGTGACTTCAATACAGTGGTGCTGAAGTGCACTGCCGCTGTACTAATGACACTAGCTGGGAAGGGGTTAACATCATGGGTGATCAAAGGGTTATATGTGCTCCTAGGGAGTGCTTTCTAACTGTGGGAAGTGCTTTGACTTAGCAGGAACACAAAATCCCTATCTTCCCCCCCCTCTCACAGAATGGCGTTCTGCCTCTCCTCATTGATCGTTAGGCACCGGCGAACATCAGGTCCGCTGGACCTGCTGATTGACACCTACTGTGTCCATTCACAGCGGGAGTGGGACACTGGTGGTGCTCGCTCACAGCCCAGACCCAGTACACAAAATTGTGTACAGGTATGTGATTTCACTTAGGAGGGCCACCCTGCCACATTATATCAGCGTGGCGTGGTCCAGAAGTGGTTAATCTCCCTGCAAAATTCACATAGGGTAAATAGAATTGAAAGTAATCATGGTATTCAGATGATTTCTGGGTGCTCATAAATAAAAAAAATTCTACGATATATCATGTTCTACTAAAAAAGGACACAAATCTGACAACCATAGCAATGTACACCCCCTGTGTTATGGCATGGGCCCAATACTGGTGCCCCTGGATATGAAGCTAAGCCCATATCTAGTAGTAATTATTTACACTTACCTGGACTCATTGTGTACTGCTGAAGACCTTTTGTAGCTTTTCCAGCCCACTGAGTTTTATCTCTTGAGCAAATACCCTTTTTAATACATGCCAGGAGTGTGTCAGCCTTGCTTGCTGCAGCTTAGCATTGTATACTATTGCTGAGTCTGTCATATACTAGAACCCTCAGATCCATTTCCATCCTCGATTTACCCAGAGGTTCTTTCCCTAGTGAGTAATTTGCATTCATATCTTTAGCTCCCAAGTACTGTGTTTTTACATTTTGCCACATTGAACTTCGTTAGCCATGTAGCTGCCAACCCCTCTATTTTATTAAAGTCCTCTTGTATAGTTTCCATATCCTGTGTATTGCCCTGCTAAGCTTTGTATCATCAGCAAACCTTGAGATTGAACTATTTATTCCAACCTCTATATCGTTTATGAACAAGTTAAACAGAATTGGTCCCAGGACAGAGCCCTGGGGTATCCCACTCACAACTGTAGACCATTCAGAAAATATGCCATTAATCACCACCCTCTGGACACGCCCCTGCAACCAGTTTTCAATCCAGGTACATCAATATCAAAAGACCTTAATTTGAAAATTAAGTACTTATGGGGTAATGTATCAGATGTCTTAGTTGAATGCCAATAAACTTCTTCCATTTATATGTTAAAAGGTTGGTCTGGCAAG
This sequence comes from Lithobates pipiens, assembly GCF_037356315.1. Lineage (NCBI taxonomy): Eukaryota > Metazoa > Chordata > Amphibia > Anura > Ranidae > Lithobates > Lithobates pipiens. Next base: position 172,991,460 of record NW_027507685.1, on the reverse strand, counting down.
AACGCTCTTCATTGGTTCATGTTGGATACTATTTATCATATTTGTCTCACCAGAAATATTTCAGATCTTGTCCTCTACCATTCCTTCTAATAGTTTTACATACTATTGATGTTAGACTGACTGGTCTGTAGTTTCCAGGTATACATCTCTGCCCTTCTTTTTTTTTTTTTTTTTCTTTTTTTTTTTTTACTTGGTACCCTTCCAGTTAGAAAAAAAAAAAGTCCTTAAACATTTAGAAATAATGGCCTAGTTTTAACGTGGCGGAGTTCCCTTTAGAACAATTGGATGTAAGCCATCTGGTCTTGGTGATTTGTTCACATTTTAAGCTGGCCATACATGGAACGAAATTCAGCTGGTTCAGAAGGGACTGATCTAATTTTTATTCATGTATGGTCCGGATGGTTGTACACAAGTTGATCTATTGATCGATTTTCTGTACAATCAGCCTGTTGGAAAATGTTCTCTTGATCAGAGCTGCCAGCTATAGCTGGTAGTACTGATCAGTATATTCTGACAGCAGGGAGAGTTCCCTTTTTGTTAGAATACAGTAATGCATGGGGTGGATGGGCAAATCGAGTAATTTTCCTTTGTTCAACCTGTTGGTTGAATGAAAAAAAAATGACTTTTGTACGGCCAACTTTTTTCAGGTCTCTTTTTGAATACCGATTTCTGCCAGCCACGCAGGTACATTCAATGTAATTGTTACCAACTTCCCTGGTCATTTTATATGGTGCCAATATGCTCTGACCTAACCTTTTAGTTTAATAATAAAAAAAAAAAGATTTTTAGCAATTTACTTATCTTTTTTTGCATGTTATTCCTTTGTAGAATTAGTGAGGTGGAGCCCAAGTACTATGCTGATGGTGAAGATGCTTATGCTATGAAACGAGATCTCACCCAGATGGCTGAAGAGGTCAGTAGACTTGGATATTAAAGCCTCAGTATTTGGAATACAATGTTTTCTCTTTGGACCGGACCTATGATATTTGTTGTTTACATGTTAAAGGATATGTAAAGGTTTTGTTTAAAAAAAAAATACAAACATGTCATACTTGCTTCCTCTGTGCAGTTGGTTTGCACAGAGTGGCCCTGGTCCCTCTCTTCTGGGGTGCGTCAGCAATGCTACTGTCTCCATGTATACTCGAGTACCCTGTTGGAGAGCTGCTCTCCCTCAGGGCACTCCTGTGGGCACACTTCTGTGTCCTGCTGCGTCCATAGACACAGCAGGACTCAGCTCCCCCGTTATTGGATTTGAATGAAAGCAGCGGGAGCTATTGGCTATATAAAATAAAGAAATGGTCACGCTCTAAATTTCCAAAAAGCTTGCTTGATGTACCTTTTATAGTCACAAGTGTATCAGACAAGCAGTTGACATGTTTCGCAAGCGATAGCTTACTTGTTCACAATATAATCCTTATACTTATTAATTGGCCACACTGCTATTAATCTATCCAACCAGGACCCGAGATACCGTCTGGAGCTGGTGTGCTCGTCCCCGTCGCTGGAAAGACCGGGTTTGGGTAAGTAAAAAGAGGGCTCTGGGGGGCTGCTGCATCACAAGGTGAAAAACCTTGAGGGTTTACAACCCCTTTTAAAAATCAGTATTATTTGGTAGAAAATGACTTGGAACCCCCAAACATTGTGTGTGGATGCATGTATAAATGTGTGTGTGTGTGTGTGTGTGTGTATATATATATATATATATATATATATATATATATATATATATATATATATATATATATATATATATATATATATATTACATCATCCCTTTTTTTTTCTTTTTTTTTTTAAGTAAATACTCTGTAGAATAAAATGGTGGCCGTTGCAATATTTTATGTCACGCGGTATTTGCGCAGCGGTCTTTCAAACAGTTTTTTGGGGAAAAAATACACTTCACTGCGTCTGAAACAAACAGTGAAGTTAGCCCAACTTTTTTGTATAGTGTGAAAGATAAGTAAAAAGATGCTGAACATGTTATGCTTTTATATTGCGCACACCAGGTACGTAATTTGCGGGAAGTGGTTAAATATTATTGCTGTAAGATTTATTCATATGCAATCCTGCCTGCTTGGCTCCAATAGTTCATTCAAAGTGGAGTCTTGGTTACCAAATGAACATACGAATATTTTTATTTGGGCCGTGTCCAAGATGGCGACCCGAGTGGAAGCACATTAGGAGAGTTCTGGCCGAATCTCCCGATCTTCTTCCTTATCCCTGCAATCTCTCTCCTGTAACCTACCGGAGGAGATAGAACCTGGTTCCCCGTGTGGTATGCCCAAAGGGAGGAGTTCTACAGTCCCACGCAACTCCGGTAAAAGCTCCAAACCCACCGGCGGTGTGACTGTTTCACCTGCTGTAAAATCCAACATGGCGACGCAGGCGGAGGAGACTGACCTGGACCCTGCCCTGCTGGAACAGAGTAACTTCACCGCTCTCATGCAGGTGATTATGGACTGTAACCCAACCTTCACAGGAAAGATTGACTTGCTGGAACTGGACTTAATCCGCAAATATGTGGACAACATCCACTCCAGAGTAACCACAGTGGAGCATAGGTTGAGTGACTCTGAGGACATGTCGCATGACCATGTGGCCTCACTGCACACACTTAAGGCAAAGGTGAAAGGCTTGTAATCTTGTGCTGAGAATGCAGAGAATAGAAATCTGAGGAATAATCTCTGCATTGTGGGGCTTCCAGAGGGGACTGATCCTACGACCTTCACGGAGCGGCTGCTCCGCTCACCGCTAGCCCAGTTCCCATTCTCAGCCCACTTTGTGGTAGAATGGGCGCATAGGATGCCAGCAGCCAGACCCCCTGCGGGGAGTCCCCCATGCACGTTTATTCTAAACCTTTTCAACTTCAGAGACCTAGTGCTGAGAGAAGCCGGGAAAATTGATGTCCTGCGATATGAGGCCACTAAACTCATGATCTTCCCTGACTACTCTGTTGATACCCAGAGGCAGAGGAGGTAATTTGATCATGTTAAGCTTAATCTTAGGAACAAGAAAATTAAATACAGCATGCTCTTCCCAGCAAGACTTCGTGTGCAAGGTGGCGAAACTGCACTTCTTCATGTCCCCTGAGGATGCCTCCCAAAGCCTGATGGCCTCCGGCTCCACTCTCCTTAATTTCCAGGCCTGTACACCTGCAACCGCATATACACTCGGGCTGTTTCAACCCTGCTGGCCAGCATATGTGGAGTAATGTTGGGGCCTGGCCCTGAATATGTTGCCCGAACGCTAAGCTGATTGACTTGCCTTGACTATTGCTATTACCCCAAGGGAACATGGAATCGCAGTGACGGCGGTGTGCATAGCCACTATATGCGGGATGGAGGGAGACAGGATTTCACCTACCACCCTCTGAACTAACCCAAATATCCCCTCTGCATACACGATTGAGACAGGTAAAAGTTGTTGCAGCCTTCTACTCCGACTGACCCCAGTCCCCCCTCTGTGTTTGTCTTTATTGAATTTTTTTCCTGCTATTTTTATTTTTTTTACCCTTTTTTTTTTTTTTTTTTTTCCTCTTTGGCCCATGCAGTCTCTGTTGTTCTGCAAAAATAATGCTCACTAAGTTTGTGCCCCCAGGTCCTCTGGGTGAAAACGCATATGCAGGGATAGCTTATCCTGTGTAAACAGTTTTTCTTTCTCTGAATCAGCAGACTCTCTCCTACGGATAGACTGTGGTAGCACATGACCCCAATTGGCAGTAGCCATGTTTGGTCTTGGGATTAAGGCGCATGCAAATTCGGGAGGGTGGGTTGTGTTGGTTATATGTTACGTTATGTCTGTTACTTTTACAGGTTCTAGTTTTTTATTTTTATGGTACACCCTTTTTACTACAAGCTTACTACCGCTGTAACATTCCCGCCTTCCCAGGCCCCAGCCCTATAGGGTTATCATACATCTATTATGTTCTCTGGTCATCATGCCTAATGCGCCACAGGTGGAGATTCAGAGTACACAAATGACTATCATACATGTTAAATGTCCCCCATTACTATAATCTCCTGGAATGTCAGGGGTTTAAACTCTAAAATTAAACGCACACTAGTATTCAATTTCCTGAAATGTTACCATCCCCATATTTGTATACTTCAGGAAACTCATTTGACGGGCAGCAAAGTGTTGGCTCTTAATAAACCCTGGATAGGTCCCTCCTATCACTCGGTATACGCCTCCTATGCAAGGGTTGTTGGCATACTGATTCACAAATCCCTACAATTCACTCTCCTGAATCTTCACCTGGACGCTGAAGGGCGATATGTTGTGCTACATGCACTGTGTGCCAGAAATGAGATGGTCATTGTAGGGGTCTATATACCCACCCCCCCAGCTAATATGCCTCTACTATTCAAACTGGCTCCAATTATAGCACAATACCCTGCCACACAAGTTCTCCTAGCTGGAGATCTTAACATGCCCCCAGTCCACCACATGGATAGACTGTCCCCTGACCCCTTGATGGATTCCCTCCTTTCTAGATGGGTGGAAATATGTGGACTGCATGATGTCAGGAGGTGGAAGCATCCACAGGAGTGACAATTCACATATCACTCAGCTACCTATGCAATGTTCTCCCGTATTGATCTTTTATACCTGAGTGATCAGTAGCTATCTCACACCCTGGCTGCTTCCATCCTACCCTGAGATATCTCTGATCTTGCTCCAGTTTGCCTGCAGCTTGATAGAGGTCTAGACCCCGGCCTCTGTGGAGGCTGTTGCACTTCTGGGTCTCAGATGACTGAGTCTCTTCTTTGATGACCTCTGAAATGGCTGATTTCTGGCTACGAAATAAGGGTATGGCGGCACCTGCAATGGTATGGGGTGCCTTTAATGCCCATACCCATGGCTAATACCAGCTAGTCATTGGCAAAGTGCAGAGTGAGTCATCCCTGACCCTTGAAGAGGTGGATACCCAAGCACAAAGGCTGGAGACTCTATATGTCAATACTGGGAACCATGAGGTTTATGGGGAATTGGAAGTAGAAATTATGGAGACTTAAAAGTGGAAATGGCTGTCCTCCAGACCACCTCTTCCCAGAAAATTCTCCTCTCCCGGTCTCAGAATTTTTGAGCAGGTTGAACGCAAAGGAAGGTTGCTGGCCTGGCTTGCTAGAGAGCATTCCATGACTGCTCACATTGCCCTCATTAGAGATATAGATAACGATTCCTTACTCTCTGACCCGGCTATGATTAATGCCCAGTTTCAGAACTTTTATACAAGACTTTACTCCTCCAGGGTATCATATGACACGGACAGCTTATCATCCTTCCTCTATATGGTAGACTTCTCAGAGCTCTCCCCCGAAACCTGCAATAGACTTGATGCCACCTTTACCTTAAAACAAGTGCAAACTGCTGTTGCTTCACTCTAGACTGCAAAAAGACCAGGCTCGGATGGATTTCTGGCAGAAATTCTATAAAGAACATGCTGACAGTATAATCTCCCATTTCCACACTTTTTACTTCTTACCAAGCTAGAAGAGGACTGCATCCCGCAATCCATAACGGAGGTGGTCAATGTGGCCCGAGCCAGGAAAGAACCCAGAATTGTGTGCATCCAATTGCCCGATCTCACTGCTTTTTTTTTTTTTCCCTCCACATCAGTGATTTACCAGAGACAAGATTCAGCTTGCCGCTCATTTGCGTCTCATTCACAATTCCACATCATCGTGGCATATTTAATTGCATAAATTTAAAGATTACTTGTGATCACGTAGGAATTTCGTAACATTTGAAAAATACAAAAAGGGAAATAAGCAAAGTGATAAAATCTCCTAGTGTTCTCTAAGTATGCACCATGACTATATCTGTTATCCTGGCATCTCAAACCTAGGTTAAATTTCCCTCCCCCCCTCAATCCCCACAGGATCACATCATACACTCAATTTAGCTATAGCCTCCTCCCTCCGATCTCCCTGCTAAATGTTGATGCATACATTTGCACCAAGATACTGGCCAACCGCCTGAACTCTGTGATATTGTCCTTGGTGCAAGAAGACCAATTTGGCTTCGTGCTTGGCATGGGCATGGACATCAATGTCCGGTGCTTATACACCATCACCCGCTCCAGGGATAATTCCCCCTCCAGGGTGGTGGCGTCCCTTGATGCAGAGAAGGCCTTCCACTCTGTCGCATGGCCCTTCCTATGGCAAGTCCTAGCTAAGTTTGGCTTCGGACAGAATTTCATCTCTTGAATACAACTACTTTACAGATCCCATACAGTCAGGGTTAGAACTAATGGGATCCTTTCGCCACGCTTGCCTCTTAGGCAGGGCACCAGACAAGGATGCCCGCTATCCCCTGGCCTATTCCCTCTGGCGATGGAGCCAGTAGCTATCCTGATCTGAGCATCCCCAGGTATCCAGGTCTGTCCGATACGGGAGAAGATCTCCCTGTATGCGGAAGATGCCTTGCTTTACCTACCTAATGCCTTTGAATTCGTCAATGTGGCTCTAGCATTGATAGACCACTTTGGGGTATTCTCAGGCATCAAGATCAATTGGTCTAAGTCCCTCCCGTTTTCCCTATCCAACACCCCCCCCCCCTTTATTTTCTACACAGCCTTCTATGCCAGGAAAACCATCTTGTTTAAATGGAAATTAGCTGACCCACCGACAGTCTCACAAGGGAGGTCAACGATTGACGCAGTTTCATACATGAGCTGCAAATGTCCAAAAAAAATTCTATAAGATTTGGGGAGCTTGGGTGAAGGCGAGGCTGAATCCCAATGAAAGCTCTCATTGGTAAGGGAGCGGGGGCTCGGAGGTGCTGTGGTTTTCTTATACTGTGATATATGTGGCTTCTGCTCCCCCTTTCTAGATAGCCCCCCTCCCGGTTTTCTAGATAAGCCCCCCCTCCCGGTTTTCTAGATAAGCCCCCCTCCCGGTTTTCTAGATAAGCCCCCCCTCCCGGTTTTCTAGATAAGCCCCCCCTCCCGGTTTTCTAGATAAGCCCCCCCTCCCGGTTTTCTAGATAAGCCCCCCTCCCGGTTTTCTAGATAAGCCCCCCTCCCGGTTTTCTAGATAAGCCCCCCTCCCGGTTTTCTAGATAAGCCCCCCTCCCGGTTTTCTAGATAAGCCCCCCTCCCGGTTTTCTAGATAAGCCCCCCTCCCGGTTTTCTAGATAAGCCCCTCTCCCGGTTTTCTAGATAAGCCCCCCTCCCGGTTTTCTAGATAAGCCCCCCTCCCGGTTTTCTAGATAAGCCCCTCTCCCGGTTTTCTAGATAAGCCCCTCTCCCGGTTTTCTAGATAAGCCCCTCTCCCGGTTTTCTAGATAAGCCCCTCTCCCGGTTTTCTAGATAAGCCCCTCTCCCGGTTTTCTAGATAAGCCCCTCTCCCGGTTTTCTAGATAAGCCCCTCTCCCGGTTTTCTAGATAAGCCCCTCTCCCGGTTTTCTAGATAAGCCCCTCTCCCGGTTTTCTAGATATCCCCCCCCCCTCCGTTTTTCTAGATATCCCCCCCCCTCCCTTTTTCTAGATATCCCCCCCCCTCCCTTTTTCTAGATATCCCCCCCTCCCTTTTTCTAGATATCCCCCCCCTCCCCTTTTCTAGATATCCCCCCCCCCTCCCCTTTTCTAGATATCCCCCCCCCCTCCCCTTTTCTAGATATCCCCCCCCCTCCCTTTTTCTAGATATCCCCCCCCCCCTCCCTTTTTCTAGATATCCCCCTCTTTGAGTGCCTTAGAACCTCAGGTTAATATTGTACGATTCCTCATTGAACCCTTAGGTAATCATATATTGTTGATACTTTTTATATACGTACTGATGTACTGTGTACCCTTCTATTTCTCTTGTAATTGTGTCTGATAAATAAAAACGTTTCTGTTTAAAAATATATATTTTTATTTTATGTTTTTATTTTTTGCACAGTTGCGGAAACAGATGGAATTAAAGGACAAGAACCGTCCACAACCTCTGAGCTCCATAGAAAACAAATCTGATAATAGGTCTGGTCACGTTGGAGACTGCTGTCGAGATGAAAAGTGTGTAGGAAACGCAGGAAAACGTGATGGATTAGAGGACAGCGGCGACAGCAAGGATGTGAGTGAAGTCAGCGAGGCTACAGAGAGCACAGACGTCAAAGACAGCTCCGAGGCTTCAGACTCTGCTTCTTAAAGGGAGCGTCTACACAATAAATTAATTGGGATACCATGATGACCATTGTCGTGTTAGCGGCTCCTGTTATGTTTTATTAAATTCCTTTCCAGGTGCAGTAAAGATCAATCATTGAGGCCTGTCACTTTATACAGAAAGAACAATTTGTAAATATATGAAGACAATAAACTCTATGGGATAAGCTGACTTGGCTATCTCATCATGCATTACCTTTTATCTATGTCTGAAGATCGGTGCTACTTCATAGTAACCAAGTATATTCAAAGTTTTATACTCGGCTTGTCATTTTGTGGAGTAAGTTTGAATTTCATTGGTTGCTATTTCACATTACAGTGGGGGGGGGGGGGGGGGGAGTATTTATAATCCCCTCCTGATTTTGTATGTTTGCCCACTGACAAAGAAATGATCAGTCTATAATTTTAATGGTAGGTTTATTTTAACAGTGAGAGACCGAAAAACAACAAAAATATAAAAAAAAAGCATTTCAAAAAAAGTTATAAATTGATTTGACCCCTTTGCAAAACATCACTTAGTACTTGGTGGCAAAAACCTTGTTGGCAATCACAGAGGTCAGATGTTTCTTGTAGTTTGGCCCCCAGGTAAGCACACATCTCAAGAGGGATTTTATCCCATGCCTCTTTGCAGATCCTCTCCAAGTCATTAAGGTTTTGAGGCTGACATTTGGTAACTCCAACCTTCAGCTCCCTCCACATAGTCTGGAGACTTGCTAGGCCACTGCAGGACATTAATATGCTTCTTCTTGAGCCATTCCTTTGTTGCCTTGGCCCTTTGTTTTGGGTCATTGTCATGCTACAATACCCATCCATGTTCCATTTTTAATGCCCTGGCTGAGGGAAGAAGGTTCTCGCCCAAGATTTGATGGTAAATGGCTCCATCCATCGTCCCTTTGATGCAATGAAGTTGTCCTGTCGCCTTACCAGAAAAACACCACCAAAGCATAATGTTTCCACCACCATGTTTGACAGTTGGGATGGTGTTCTTGTGTTCATAGACAGCATTCCTTCTCCTCCAAACACGGCAAATTGAGTTGATGTCAAACAACTTGATTTTGGTCTCATCTGACTATAACACTTTTACCAAGTTCTCCTCTAAATCATTCAGATGTTTAATAGCAAACTTCAGACAGGCCTGTACACGTGCTTTCTTGAACAGCGGGACCTTGCGGGTATTGCAGGATTTCAGTCCTTCACAGCATTGCAGTGTGTTACCAATTGTTTTCTTAGTGATTATGGTCCCAGCTGCCTTGAGATCATTGACAAGATAGTTCTGGGCTGATTCCTCACCATTCTTATGATCATTGAAACTCCACAAGTTCTTTCATCGAGCCCCACCCCGAGGGAGATTGACAGTTATTTTGTGTTTCTTCCATTTGCGAATAATTGCACCGTTATCACACTTTTACCAAGCTGCTTGGCGATTGTCTTGTAGCCCATTCCTTCCTTGTGTAGGTCTACAATCTTGTCCCTGACATCCTTGGACCACACTTTAGTCTTGGACATGGTGGAGAGTTTGGAATCTGCTTCTGTGGACAGGTGTCTTTTATACAGGTAACAAGCTGAGATTAGGAGTGCTCCTAATCTCAGCTCGTTACCTGTATAGAAGACACCTGGGAGACAGGAATCTTGCTGATTGATAGCAGATCAAATACTTATTTCACTCCTTAAAATGCAAATCAATTTATAACTTTTTTGAAATGTGTTTTTCTGGATATTTCTTAATTGTACATCATGGGACACAGACCCATAGTAATTCCTAAGTGGGTTATAGGCCACCTTCAGGTGATGGACACTGGGAATTTTTTCACCAATGTCTAAGGTGTTGGTCACGAGTAAAGATCTGCTGTGCTGAGCCCCACTGGAGCAATCCTTGCTGGGGCTAGCTATGCAGCTGGATCCATTCAAAGTGTCTTTTCAGGCCAAATTGAATGGCACCCGGGCCTCATGGCGGAAGAAACAAGGTTTAGCCCGCAACACTTCTCTTTTTAGAGAGCTTGACCCCAAAATCCAGAACTTTGGTTTTTTCAGCCATAAATTTTTTACAGGCGGGGTGCTTTATGGATCCAGGAGTGTGGGTTCCCCGATGGTCCCCGGTTCCTGAAGGTTTTGTAACGGAACCCACCATGAGAGGTGAAGATTGAGTCTGTTGGTTTTTACCACAGAAAACCCTGCCGTGGGAAAGGTAAGTGGAGGTTTCTAAGGATTTTTTACATTTTCTTATGAAATGTCTCCATTAAAAAAAGTAAATGTCATGCCCATGCAATGCCCAGTCACCACTGGGGGCTGTATAGAGCACGTACCTTGTCATGCTTTCCTCAAACATCATGCTGTGTCACAGAAGCAGCAGGTTTTCCTGTGGCAAGATTGGGGGGGTCTTCCACAAAACACCCCAACTGGCAAGGCTCTCCCCCTCTTCCTGCGTAGGGGGAAGCCAAAAAAACCTCTCTGCACGGTGGCTTATTACAGGTCTCCTCACCATCCCCGCCAGCCTCCCTATACCACCAAACACACTCACGCGTCGATCCCATCTAATCAAAGGCCCGCGATTGTGTGGGAAACCCTTCTTTTGAAAAAAAAAAAAAAGGGGGGGTGCGATGTGATGAAAGGGACGGGGCTTAGTGCGGCATTGGTGTCTTCCAATGTCCATTTTTGTTCGCTGCAGATGTCGGAAGGACACAATAGCAAAAACGGGAATGTAAAGGGTTGGTGACACAGGCATTCCCTGACACATTTACTAATAGCATCAGGCTGAGCGTTAATAGAAGTGGCTGGACTATTGCTCAAGCGGTGGATGCAATTTCTTCTGGTAGTACCTCTGCATTTGTGCATCAAGTTAAGTTGGGGGGGGGGGGGGTTTGAAACACCCCAAAAAAGGGCTGAAAGGGCCTGCCTCAAGCTCTGGTAAGCCTACTCATCTCAACAATGGCATCTTTCCCTGAGAGGAGGCATCCGCCTCCAGGCAGTCACGACGGCCCCCGCCATCAAATTCAAAAGGTAATCCTCAGGGTCAACCCAATGGACAAAAAAGTCTTTGGGGAGGAAACCTACAAAATACTAAAACTTCCTTATGAGGAGGTGCCCCCGCTCGCTCGAGTAGGAGGCATACTTCGGCAGTTCTCAGGGGTCTGGCAGGAAGAGTGTTGAGACAGAGGGATGCTTCCTCAATAGCTCTAGGGTACAAAATGGAATTCCAAGAATTCTCGTCTCATTTTCTCAGATCAAGCGTTCCTAAGGATCAAGAGAAAAAACTCTTTCTTTTAAGCATTGGACTATTTTTTGGCATAAAGTTATCATGGTGATCCCTATGTAAGAGTAGGGGTTGGGGTTTGGTTCAAACTTTTTTTTTTCACGGTGCCAAAACCAAATGGACATTCTGGATCTCAAAAATCTAATTTGATTCCTGAATATACGCTCTCTTTTTTTTCATGAAGTCAATCAGTTGTCTCCATCCTACAGGGAGGAGAACTTCTGGTATCAATCGATATCAAAGATGCATACTTCCTCGCTCACTAGTAATATCTACTTTTTAAGGTGGAAAATATTAATTTTCAGTTTGTAGCTCTGCTTTTGTCTAGCTACTGCACCTTGAGTGTTTAAAAAGGTTCTGGCCCCTCCTCTAGCCAGATTAAGGGCCCAAGGTATAACTATTATGGTTTACCTAGTCAATCTGTTCTTGATAGACCAGTCGGTAGCTCGCTTAGACCAAAGTATGGTCACCACATTCAACTACCTGGAATATCTAGGTTGGATTCTCAACCTACGAGAAATCTTCTTTAAAACCATGATGAAGGCTAAAATACTTTGGGTCTGATCATAGGTACACCCAGAAAAGGGTATTCTTGCCAGGCAAAGATCAGTGCCATAAAGGAACTGATTTAGGTGGTCGAAGCAAGATGAATTTCTTCTATTCAACTTTCCATGTTGGGAAAGATGGTGGCTTCATTCAAGGCCATTCCTTATGCTCAGTTTCATTTGAGATTGCTTCAAAATAGTATCCTGTCGGCTTGGAATAAAGGGTTCAAGCTCTACATTCCCAATGTGCCAGACTCCAAAGCCTACGGCCACATCACCCTGATGGGGCCCGATCTCATCTGATGTTGGAGGCTAAGCAGGGTTGGGCCTGGTTAGTACCCAGATGAGAGACCACCTAGAAATAACAAGTTCTGTAGGCTGGGTGCACCAGAGCCTCAGTTTATGGTTAATATCCAAAAATCTACTAAGGGGAAAATCCTTCAGTTACCTGGGAAGTGGTAACAACATATGCCAACTTTCTTTTGTTTAGGTTGGAGAACAGTCCTGGAAGAGACAACTGTACAAGAGAAGTGACCCAGATCAGATCATTAACATTTTAGAAATTTAGGCAGAGCTTTTGGTCCTGAGGGCCTAAACGTTCAGTTTACGGCATTGTCCTGTCAGGATTCAATCCGACCATGCCACAGCAATGGCCTATATTAATCACCAAGGGGGCACAAGAAGTTGTGCAGCCCAGAGAAAGGTGAATCATATCCTATCTTGGGCAGAAAACAATGTACTTTGCCTATCGGCAGTCTTCATTCTAGGAATAGAAAATTGGCAGGTGAACTACTTGAGTCGCCAGCAGTTGATCCCAGGAGAATGGTTCCTTCACCCCGATATCTTCCCGTCAATATGTCAACAATGGGGGATCCCAGACATAGATCTGTTTGCGTCCGGGTTCAACAAAGAAAACAATTTTGTGTCAAGAACAAAGGATACACTAGCATGCGGAACAGATGCCTTGCTATTCCCGTGGAATTGGTTCTTGTTGATTTATGCATTCCCTCCTATTCTGCCTGCGTCTATGACTTCTTCACAGGCTCAAGCAGGAAGGGAAGTCATTGATTCTTGTGGCCCCCAGGAAATCTTGGTATGCAGAGATTGAAAAGATGGCAGTAGTGGACTACCATCACGGCCAGACCTTCTCTCGCAAGGTCTGGTGTTCCATCCTACTTTACAAACACTAAAGTTAAGGATCTGGCTATTGAGACCCACACTCTGAAGAAGCATGGGCTGTCAGATTCAGTAGTTTCAATCCTTGGTTAATGCAAGGGAGCCGGCCTCCATAATTCTATATTATGGAGTCTGGGAAAGATATGTCTCTTGGTGGGAAACCAGGAGTTGCACCCCAGGAAATACCGTATTTTTTGCTCCATAAGACGCACCTAGGTTTTAGAGGTTGAAAACAAGAAAAATAAATATTCTGAACCAAATGGTGTAATCAAATATTTTCCAGTGCCCATGAAGTGCAGAGTTACTATTGCCTTACCTGATGTTATCCCAGAGGCCTACCTATTTCTTCTGTCCTCGGTCCGTCCTCCTCCTCCCCGGCCATTGTTCCTGAGAGCTGACTCCTGTCTTCGCCTCTTCCTCCGGCCACTCCTGTCAAAGCCACCGACCCTGCGTTTCTCTGCCTCTATGGTGCCAGGCTCCTCGAGGGACAGCTAGCATTTCTCCCTCCTCCATCAGGCCACTATGCACTAGGTGGTTGTGTATGGCTGGGTATTACCGGGTATTGCAGTATATAGAGGGATGGCTGTGACTGCACTTGTCACAGAGCAGCGCTGTGGGGCACTACAGATGCAGCCCACAGTGCTGCTGCTATCCGATCTCTCCCCTCCACTGTACAGATCTGTACACAGAGGAGAGAGAGGAACCGGCGTCGTCATGACGCCGTTTGTTTACAAGTGATCGCTCCGTCATTTGACTGAGCGATCACATTGTAAACGGCCGATGAGTGCACCAAGATGGCCACTGCCTTGGAGCTAGGCCGAAGCCGTGGCCTTTCCTAAGGCCGAGGAGTGCTCTGAATTGCGGCTGGGGGCGGTGCTTAACGTATATTCGCACCATAAGACGCAGGGACATTTTCCCCCATATTTCTGGGGGGGAAAAGGGTGTCTTATAGTCCGAAAAATACAGTAGGTCAAAGGTAGAATCCTTGACTTTCTGCAGATGGGGGTGAGAAATAAGGCTGGCCTTGAGTGCTTACTAAATACAGGTCTCGGCCTTATTTCAATGACTACTTGCTTTGCATTCTTTGGTTCGTAACTTTATTCAGGGGGTAACACGGCTTAATGTCCGGTTAGGTAACCCTTGGGACTTGAATTTTAGTTTTGTCGGCACTACAAAACAGCCCTTTTTTTTTTTGGGCCGATAAAAAAAAATACCAACGGAATATGTTGCGACAAGGAAACTTTTTTTTTAGTAACCATATCTGCTGCAAGAAGGATTTGGCTGCTCTTTCTGGTATAGAGCCATATTTTTATTCACAAGGATAAAGTATTGCGTCCTCATCCTAACTTTTTACCGAAGGAAATATCAGGTTTTTATCTAAACCAAGATATTGTTCTACATTCATTTTTCCAGAACCCCGTTCTATGGAAGAAAAATTCCTACATTCTCTTGGTGTGGTAAGAGCAGTCAAAGTCTACTTAGAGGCGAATGCTCAGATTTGGAAAACTGATATTTTGTTCATGTTGCCTGAAGGTCCTAAAAGAGGACAGGCAGCATCGAAATCTACTATTTCTAAATGGATTCAACAAGTATTCATTCAAGCTTATGGTTTAAAGAGGTAGTTATACCCTCTCAAATCGATGTGCACCCTTCTAGGGCCGTTAGTGCTTCGTGGGCAGTTCATCACCAAGCCTCCATGGCTTAATTCTGCAAGGCCGCACCTTGGTCTTCAATTCATACATTTACCAGATTCTATCTGGTGGATGTAAAAAGACATGAGGATGTTGCCTTTGGGCGCAGTGTACTGCAGGCAGCAGTATAAATCCTCTGATCTCATGGTGCCCTACTTTGGTTGTGTCTCCCTCCCCTCAGTTGGCATTGCTATGGGACATCCCACATAATTACTATGGCTCTGTGTCCCGTTATGTACAATTAAAGAAAATTTAATTTTTATAACAGTTTACCTGTAAAATCCTTATCTTTTTAAGCACATCACGGGACACAGAGTTCCTGCCCCTCTTTCTATTATACACGTGTATTGCTTTGCTACAAAACAGATACTCCCAGTGGTGGGAGGGGTTATATAGGGAGGCTACTTCCTGTTTAGGGTGTGCCAGAGTCCAGCACCTGAAGGTGGGCTATAACCCACATAGTAATTACTATGGCTGTGTCCTGTGATGGACTTCAAAAGAAAAGGATTTTTACAGGTAAGCGGTTATAAAAATCCTATTTTTTTTCTTTCCTGACCCATTTCCATGTGACCCATCCATGGATTGACTTTGCATTCCCCCCCAAATAGGGATGGTTCTGTAGCTAGATATTCCCGCTGCGGATGGGGGCTCGTGTGAAGCCATAGAGATAGATCAAAGGAAAATTATAGTTAGTATTGGTAATCAATTTTCTCTGTGCCTGGCATCACAGATGAGATAAGTTTATTAAAGAGGAAAGAAACCCTGATGGGTTTTACTTCCTGTCTTGCTAGCTGCTGCAGATGCTGCAAATGAAAAGCATAATGGGCTAGTATGCATCGCATACTAGCCATAATGTGCCACTTACCTGCAAAAGAATCCAGTGATGTCCCCTATGTGGGCAGTGTCCATCTTCTGGCCCTCATCGTTACAGGCCGCAGACTCCGGCTCTATGATTCGCCGGAGCCGTGTGACGTCACTCCCAGGCATGCGCACGGGAGCCGCGACTAGCGGCACATGCTTGGGAAGAAACTGCATTTAGTTTTGTTTTCCCCCCCGTGCATGCGCCGTAGATATTGTCGGCAGACTACAAGTGAAATATCTCCTAAACGGCGCACGTTTAGGAGATATTTCCACCACCTGTAGGTAAGCCTTATTCTAGGCTTACCTATAGGTAAAAAGTGGTTTTACAACCAGTTTAATGTTTCATCTTTATTAGTGGCAGCAAGACAATACTTTTTGTCCAAATTAATTAGAAGTGAGTGTAGCTAAATCTACAATGTTGTGAGATTAGAACATGTTTGGTAATTGCCACGTTGCCGCCTTACGGATGGCCTCGATGGACCCCATATATGTTGCTGCCCATGACGTTAGTATGCTATGCATGGAGTGCAACGTCTGGTGCTGAAAGAGCTTGCCTTATAGGTCTAACCAATGACCTTGATAATGCATGCAGATAATCATGGAATTTCATGTGATAGCTTTCACTGCATCCCCCTATCCGCACAGTAGAAATAAACAGTTTGGCATAAACCCATGGGGTCTGTTCTGTTTGATGTTAAGCCATCCTGCTGCTGGCCAATTTTTACACATCTCTATATGACAGCACAAATAAAAGTTGGGCCTGTTTACGCTAATGCAAACCGTCTTGCCACTGGCTAGTTTCTATCAAACCATTGGCTGATTCCCATCAGCCTGTCAAAGCAGGCCTTGTACCACCTGATGAATACACATGTTGCTGCTTAAAGTGGAAGTCCACCCACCCCTGCAAAAATTAAAAGGCAGCTGCTGACTTTTAATAGGACACTTGCCTGTCCTGGAGTCTAGCAATGTCAGCACCTCAGCTGATGTTTCTATCAGCTGTCGGGGGCTACCACTGTCATTGCTGGTAAGGGAATTACAGCTTCAGGCCGGGTCCTTACTGCTCATGCGTAAGGCACCACTGCGCTCTCCTACTGGCCCGGCGCCGGGGGAAGGAGGGAGGGAGCGAGCCGATTTGCTGACATAATGCACCATGGCCCGGTCTCCCAGAAGCGGGCACACAGGGTACCTGTCAAAAACAGGTATCTCATCCCCCCCCCCCCGAATAGGTGCCAAATGTTGCGGGGGGGGGGGGGGGCAGGGGAATGAGTGGAAGTTCCACTTTTGTGTGGAACTCCACTTTAACCAATTGCCATTTGCCCACTGTATATGAATGGCCGGACAGCTAACTGCTGAGGGCAGGAGGCCATTTTAAGTTGTGTCTCTCATCCAGCCCCTAACCTCATGATGATGTTTGAACATAATTCAGCAGAATGGACAACAATTTGAGTTCAAAAGAACAGATTTTATCTACAAACATATTTAAAATAGATAGTTCTATGGTATAAAGTGTCTTTATTAGACAAAACCTGATAAATATTTTTAGCATTACACAACACTGTATTCATGTTTTCAGAGCAAGTATGGTATGCAAGATGACCAATCTCGGGATCACAAGGCAAAAGTCTGGAACTTGATTCTCTCTATTCAGTCACTCATTCCAAAATTCATAGCTTGTGTTAACGTATCGGATAATTTAGTGGCAAGCTTATCTGTGGAGAAAGAGAAAGGTACGTTAGACATAGGCCATTATTATCTTCCACATACAACTCCTATATACAAATAAAATTTGTCCAGAATTCACCACTTCCTGTCAGCCATATGCGGAATGACAGCCACAGGGTGGTTTCATTATTCTGACTGGGCGTCGTATGAGCAGTATAAGCTGCGAGAGAGGTGCCGTGTTACACACCGCATCTCCGATCTCAGTAATGAGCCTATGACCTGAGCTCCTTACCATGTGATCAGTTGTGTCTAATCCAGTGTTTCTCAATTCCAGTCCTCATGGCCCACTAACAGGTCATGTTTTCAGGCTTTCCATTATTTTGCACAGGTGATTTGATCAGTTTCACTGCCTTAGTAATTACCCCAGCTGTTTCATCTGAGGGAAATCCTGAAAACATGACCTGTTACTGGGCCATGAGGACTGGAATTGAGAAACACTGGTCTAATCACAGCTGGTCACATCGTAAATCATGAAGTGAAGTTTATAGGCTTTTCCTCTATTCATGCTGACATGGTGCAGGTAGAGAAGAGCCGATAAGAGGCTCTCCTGACAAGGGGGGGGTAGAGGTCAGCACATTAATTATCAATGCAGAGCCATCAGGGATGGCAATCAGTGCCCGTTAGTAAAGGAGAATTATTATTTTTTTTAAATAATATTTTGGAACAGAAATGAAGGAAAAAAAATTTTTTTTCAACATTTTCAGTCCTTTTTTTTTTTTTTTATTCGTTTAGCAACAAAAAAAAAAAAAAACCCAGTGGTAATCAAATACCACCAAAAGAAAGCTCTATTTGTGGGAAAATGATAAAAAATTTATTTGGGTACAGCATTAGCTATAGTATTAAATGGGAGAAGTGTGTCCTGGGTTCACCATACAGATTGCACAATTTCCTTTTAGATCTACCATCAACTCTGTAGTACAAGGGCCTGTCTGATTGGATACAGAGTGAATGGATAGATACCCGGTTTCACCGAAAATAAGACCCATTTTCAGGGTAGGGCTTATTTTTGGGGAAACAGGGTAGGGCTTATATTGCAGCCATCACTGACAATTATTTTCGGGGGAAAAGGGTAGGTGGGTTTAAACCTGAGTTCTATTTTTGCCTGGAACTCCGCTTTAAATACGCTTCCAGGAGCCGTAGAGCATTCTGTATCTGTGTAGTTCTGCAGTTTGCCCGTTTCCTTGGCAGCAATGGGTGTGATTGGTGCCACTCTAATATGCAGAATTAAACTTAAACCCAACATTTTTATTGCTTGATCTACTCATGGCTGCTCTATGCGTTTTCCCTCTTTTCTAGGGATGCACCGAATGGGTTTTTTGGTGCCGAAACCGATACCGAAAATGAAAAATGCACTAGGCCGAAAACCGATACCGAAAATGACTGTTTAAAAAATATTTTTATACAGGAGGTGGTCAGAGACTGGGGACATGGTAAAGGAGATGGTCAGAGACGGGACATGGTACAGAAGATGGTCAGAGACTGGGGACATGGTACAGGAGATGGTCAGAGACTGGGGACATGGTACAGGAGATGGTCAGAGACAGAGGACGTGGTACAGGAGCATAGGCCAGTGTCCCCCATTGCAGGCCAGTGTCCCCCATTGCATCCAGTGTGTCCCCTTGTGTCCCCTTTTGCATCCAGTGTGTCCCCTTGTGTCCCCTTTTGCATCCAGTGTGTCCCCTTTTGCATTCAGTGTGTCCCCTTTTGCGGCCAGTGTGTCCCCTTGTGTCCCCTTTTGCGGCCAGTGTGTCCCCTTTTGCGGCCAGTGTGTCCCCTTGTGTCCCCTTTTGCGGCCAGTGTGTCCCCTTGTGTCCCCTTTTGCGGCCAGTGTGTCCCCTTGTGTCCCCTTTTGCGGCCAGTGTGTCCCCTTTTGCGGCCAGTGTGTCCCCTTGTGTCCCCTTTTGCGGCCAGTGTGTCCCCTTTTGCGGCCAGTGTGTCCCCCTTTGCGGCCAGTGTGTCCCCCTTTGCGGCCAGTGTGTCCCCCTTTGCGGCCAGTGTGTCCCCCTTTGCGGCCAGTGTGTCCCCCTTTGCGGCCAGTGTGTCCCCCTTTGCGGCCAGTGTGTCCTCCTTTTGTTGCAGCCTGTGTAGGGAAGAGAGCCGCCTCCGCCGCCTGTTTGATCACAGCGCCGGGAACATCACAGCTTTCATTTCAATAGCTGTGTGTTCCCGGCCGCGCGCCGTCACACGCAGCCCCTCCCCCTTGTCCGGGCACTTTGATAGACAGATCATCCGTCCAATCCTGCGGATGATCTGTCTATCTAAGTGCCCGGACAAGGGGGAGGGGCTGCGTGTGACAGCGCGCGGCCGGGAACACACAGCTATTGAAATGAAAGCTGTGATGTTCCCGGCACTGTGATCAAACAAGCGGCGGAGGCGGCTCTCCTGCGCTATACACCCCCCATGATGGGCGTCACCAGGGCGGGGGGCGGAGCCCCGTCCCCACCCAGGCCACGCCCCATTTTCGGCTCCATTATCGGCCGTTTTTCTCTTTCGGCAAATTGCCGAAAAGGGCATTTTCGGCCGATATGTTTCGGTGGCCAAAATTTCGGTGCATCACTACTCTTTTCCATGACAGCACTGGGAGCAGCTCTTTGGAGCTTCTATAATAGCATGCCTAAGTAAAGTGCATGGCACTTAAAGGAAATCAAACATAACTGTTACCAGTTGAAGCCAAAGTTCTCATTCAGGAAGGGGGTCTACCGTTGCCTGTGTAAGAAGTGCTGCCAGTTTTAAGGCAAAGCTCCCATTCGTAGCAATATATACCATGATTTACATGCCCCACAGCTAGCACCTCTTTTCCAAGAGTCAAGAAATAGCAGCTTCCAGGCTTGCAATGGGTGACTGGGTTGTAACAACAATATTGATTGGTTGCCTTTAACAGCATGAAAGGTTGGGGTCACCTTTTCCTGATACAATCATAACATTTCCTACCCTTCTATTTTGCAGTATCTGGTTTCCTCCAAATTGTAAGTACATATTAATTTTGAGATGCAGTTGTCTCGGGTCGGCTCAAAGACCGAGAACTGAGCAATCACATCACTGCTGATCACTCAGTTCTTGATCTGCTTCCCAGCAGGGAGCAGTAACTGCAGTCACTGTGCTCCTCCAGTGCTCACTTGAGTGGGGGTGGCTCTTAGCCATGCACCGAAATGCAAAACCACCTGTAGATCAGGCAGCGGGTTAGAAACAAATAATATTGTTTGGATCTTTCCAGAGCGTGGCACAGCTCTGCCGCATCAGCTGATAGCAGGCAATAGCCTGCTATCAGCTTACTCTGGGTCGCAGGGGAACAAAAGCAACTGCACTCTTGTGACCTACAAAAGAAGTATGGTAAATTAAAAGAGAAGCATGGGCAAAACTTAAGTTGTGATAAGACAACCCCTGCAATTATTGTTGTTACTTACTTGCTCTTTTCTGCAACTTCTTCCTCCTCTTGCTGGCTGCCTGTAATGCCTGGCCTTGCTGCAGAGGATCTACTGCTTGAATTTCCTTCAGGCTGGGTGCTCTGGGAACCTTCTCTGTGTCCGTTTGCACTTTGCTTTTTACCGTTTTAATTTCCACAGTCATAGGCCCAAACTATCAGAAAAGAAAGAATTAACATATTTAAATTCAGGGACCTTACCATGGCCCCTTATATAAACTATTTCACATCAATTCTACACGCATTAAAAGGGAACTTGCCAGCTATTTAGACAAGAAGACAGGTTCACTTGACAGGCCACCTCCCCACTCCCGCTAGATCTCCCTTCCACTTCAACCATTTGTTGGAGCCCCGAGAAAACACCTGATGCTTTTGTATGGGGTTGCATGCAACTTTCTCCCTGCTCAGGACTGAACACTGTATCATGGGAAAAAAAAAGGGAGTAGTGGTCACATGCTCAAGTGCCAGGGATTTCCAAAGGTTCTAAAAGACAAATGGAGTAACAAGGAAACATAGCAAAGGTAATAGTTAGGGAGGGGCTTTCAAGAGAACCTGTCGCTTTACCCTGGATGTACAAAGTTAGATTCTCTTTACACCCTTCTTGCCCCGGCATCCCTTTTAACAGTCTTTAAAGGGGTTATAAAGTCAGAAGTTTTTTTTTATCTTTATGCATTAAGATAAAAAGTCTTCTGTGTGCAGCACCCCCACCTAATACTTGAACCCCATCTCTGTCCAGCGATTTCTACAAGAGTCCAAGCTGACTGGCTGAGACACAGTAGCAGCACCATTGGCTCCCGATGCTGACAATCAATGTCAGTTAACCAATAGGGAGAGAGAGGGGGTAGGGCCAAACCGCAGCTCCATGTCTGAATGGATAGACGGCGCTGCAGCTCGCCTTGGGTGTGCCCCATAGCCAGCTGCTCCCTCCTTATTCACCCTCTGAATCAAAAGGCGAGTTTCCCATTTCAGTTTCCACATGCCATGTCATCTGCCCTACACCCTTGTCTGCTTCCACGCATAGCGCACAGCGAATAATGTCACATCGCCTCTCAGATGTCAGCCGATGACGGGCCTGACCACTCAGATGACACAGCGTGTGGAAACTGAAACAGGAAACTCGCCTTTTGATTCAAAGAGGGTCAGAAAGCGTGGAACACACAATTGGATGAAAAAAGATGAGAGGGCTATGAGGTAGCAATGAAGAGATGATCCGGAGATATTGATGTGATTGGAGTGGTGGCTACAATAAGATAGATCTGCAATCTGACTTCCCTAAAGGGTTTTCTCCCCATACCTTGCAGAGGTTTTTCTACTTGCTCACATGACCACCCTAGCCGATATGTGGTCCCAATTATCTGGTAAGATTCTCCGAATACCACTCTTGGTGTGACACTAAGGATAGCTCATCTCTTGGTGGAGGTTTCATTTTACTCTTCAGGGATTTTCCAATATTATATGTACCTAAAACTTAATTTTTTGCAGTTTTGCAATTTATTAATAGTGTGTCACTACCACTGTTCATTCAATCCTTCATAGCTTCATCATTATTAGACAATTAGTCTACTATAAGACTATTAGTCCAGCCATTTGCACATTTTATATTAATTGTTAATGTGGTTATTTATGCACTAGGTAGCACATTGATTAGCACGATTTTTTTTTTTTTAATAGCATTTCAAAAATAACAAACACATACTCATCTTTTTCATATATCATTTAGCACTATATCTCTTCTGAATTTTACATGTTTTATAGCATAAAGTAAAAAAAATGGCTTTTTTAGTTTCTAGCGCAAAAAACAAAAACCATAGGTGGTCAAATATCCAAAAGAAAGCTCAAAAAATTGTGGGGAAAAAAAAAAAAAAGGATATCAATTGTATTTGGGTGCAGTGTCGCACACCCGCACAATGGTCAGTTAAAGTAACGCAGTGCCATATTGCAAAAAATGGCCTGATCGTGAAGGGGGGGGGGGGGGTATAATCTTCCAGGGCAATGTGCATGGAGCCCAAGTAAAATTTCTCTATTATAACACATAATTTCAAGTATTAAAAACCTGTATGACATGAACCTTGTACTGCTCTTACCTCGTTATCTCTGTCCTCTTCCATTGCATCAGCTTGTGTGTCTGCTTCTTCACCTGAGTCTTCCAGCTCAACAGCCTCTACTTCCTGTCCGACTCCAGTAGTCAAGCCTGAAGCCTCCATAGCTATGCCCTGAGGAGCCGACTGGATTTCTTTATACACACACACACACACAATCAAAACAAACAGTCATTGTCAGAACATAATAAAGAACACTGGTTATAAAGGTAAATAAATTAGCTGTAGTTGTAAAGAGAACAGGTGAACTACAGTGTTCCTGTGGGAGTTATCTGTATCTTTAGCAGAGAAACAGCCCCAAAGCATCATGTTTCCAGCTGCGTGCTTGACTGTAGGGATGGTGTTTTTAGGATCATAATTTTTTCTTCCTCCAAACACGGAGAGTTGAGTTAATGTCAAAGAGATTCGCTTTGTTCTCATCTGACCACAGCACTTTCCCCCCAATCCTTCTCTGAATCATTTAGATGTTTATTAGCATCACTGTACATGTGCCTTCTTGAGGAGGAGGACTCGCTGCATTTAGAGGAAGAAAAATGCTGACTATGACTCTAAGAACATCACCTAAGAACAGTCAAGCATGGAGGTGGAAACATTATGCTTTGGGGCTGTTTCTCTGCTAAGGGTACAGACCAACTTTGCCACATTGAGGGGCCAATGGACGGGGCCATGTATTGTAAAATCTTAGATGAGAATTGTCTTCCCTCAACCAGAACACTACAAATTGGTCATGGATAGGTCTTCCAGCATGACAACGACCCAAAACATACCGCCAAGGCAACAAAGTAGTGGCTCAAGAAGAAGCACATTAAGGTCATGGAGTGGCCTAGCCAGTCTCCAGACCTTAATCCTATAGAACATTTATGGACGGAGCTGAAACTTCGAGTTGCCAATACACAATCAAGAAACTTTAAGGATTTATAGAATATCTGTAAAGAAGAGTGGATCAAAATCTAGGGCTGCAACTAATGATTATTTTCATAAATTGATTAGTTAGCCGATTATTGTTTTGATTAATCAGTTAATAACCTTAAAAAAAATGTGTGGTGTATAATTTTGTTAATATGTAAAGTTTAAAACGTATTCTTAAATATCTCTATGCAGTGGTAAATATAAACAAACAACTATATGGTTAGGGAGCAAAATATCTAATCCACTCTGAAAATAACAGACAGAAGAGATATACTGTATATAATATTAGAGGAAGTATACTTATTATACTATTAGAAGAGATATATACTATTAGAGGAGAAATATACTGTATATACTATTAGAGGAGATATAATGTATATGCTATTAGAGGATATATACTGTATATACTTTTAAAAGGTTGAATTTGGTAAATATTAGACTCAGATCAAATTTTTTCATTTAAAAAAAAATGTCTTCCTTCAAAAAAAAAAAAAAAAAAAAAATGTAATTAAGAACGTTAGTTTGATTTTCTAATCATTAGTGAGGTCAAACCGATGTTCATTTTCAACCACAGTGACAGGAAAATTTGGAAATGATAGAAAACTTCTTGGTCAAAGGAAGTTTCAGACAGTGTATGCGGTCTTTTGTTCTAAAATGATATTCATTTTAAAAACAGAATGTTAAAAACAAGTGAAAATTTCAAACATTCTTTCATTCAGCGAATGTACA
This sequence comes from Lithobates pipiens, assembly GCF_037356315.1. Lineage (NCBI taxonomy): Eukaryota > Metazoa > Chordata > Amphibia > Anura > Ranidae > Lithobates > Lithobates pipiens. The sequence continues at coordinate 172,966,914 of NW_027507685.1, read as the reverse complement.
AAAATTTTTTTGTCTGAATACTCTCGTCTGAAAATGTATCTGTGTGGCCAGCATAAGGCTCTTTACACACCTATGCAATTTGCTTTTGATCTGTTTCTGCAGTGATTTTTGCTGTGAGTTTTGCTTTTTACGCACGTGATTTTGGTGCAATTTGCATTTTTTTATTGATTAGTTGTTTCTGCCCTATCAAAATCCCTCCTGAGATGTGTGCAAACCTGGTCACCAATTCCAAGAAATGTCTTACCTCTGTGCTTGCCAGCAAGGGTTTCTCCACCAAGTACTAAGTTATGTTTTCTTGGGGATCAAATACTTATTTTACTCACTGAACTGCAACTTAATTTATAACATTTGTATCATGTGTTTTTTTTCTGGATTTTTAGTTGATATTCTGTCTCTATCATTTAAAATACACCTATGATAAAAATGATTGACCCTTCATTTCTTTGTAAGTGGGAAAACTTACAAAATCTGCAGGGGATCAAATAAATATTTCCCCGACTGTATAGTATGATCCTTTGGGGGAAGAGGCTATCTTTTTACAGAGGTCCGACATGCCCCCTGCTGATTCAGTGCCAGAGCTCACAAGCTCCTCACCATAGGAACCACATGTTACATTATACAATACACAAGCCCTGATGAAGGGGAATGGGCAGGGCCTCTGAAACGTGTTGCATATCTTTTTACCAATCATAGGTAGGCGGAATAGATTTACAAATCCTTTGACAGATAGAACTTGAACAAAAATCCCACCAAAGAATAATAAAATTGTCCAAGACATTGCTTTATCAGAGAAATTTATCAGTTGCTCTGATAAAAATTGTACACTAGAGAATTTACTTGGTGTGATACTTCTAAGCAGGCTGTCCTTGGTTTTGTGTAGCCATCAACACCTATTCTTGCCTTCACTTACTTGACAAAGATTCATGATTATCCATCTCCAGTGCTTCAAAGTCAAAAGCCTTCCCCATTTCCGTTACAATCTCTGCGCTGATGTGTGTGGGAAGCGTGTGCGTTTCTGGTGGATGCGTAAAATAACTGATTTTACCACTACAAGAAGCATAAGAAAGAAGTTTTAAATGGGGCAAGCTGAATATGCTGCAGACTTTATATGTGCAATCTGATGATCAGTTGTTTAACCACTTCCCGACCGCCGCACGACGATGTACGTCGACAGAATGGCACGGGCAGGCATATTGGCGTACATGTACGCCCCTGCCTTCCCGCGGGTCGGGGGCCCGATCGGGCCCCCGCCCGGTGCCCGCGGTGGTCGGTATTCGTTCGGGAGCGATCCCGGACGAGGGGACGGCCATTCATTCATGGCCACCCCCTCGCGATCGCTCCCGACGAATGAAAATGCTCCGTGACATCACTTCCTCTCCTGTAATGTAAACACAGGAGAGGAAGTGATGTAATCTCTCCTCCGTGTCGGTATTTTTCGTTCCGACACCGAGGAGAGAGGATCGGTGAGTTGCACCAACACGACACTACACAGTAGAACATGCCAGGCACACTCACACCCCCCCCAATTACCCCCCGATCACCCCCCCCAATTACCCCTGCCCCCCAGTCACAGTGACACCAATGTCATTTTTTTTTTTTTTTTTTTTTTTTGCATTGGTGTCATTTGTGACTGTAATAACTGTTAGGGTTAGCCCCCTTTAGTTCTAATGTACCCCCTAACCCCCCCAATAAAGGTTTAACCCCGTGATCACCCCCGTCGCCAGTGTCACTAAGGCTGGGTTCACATTGCAGCGGTTTATGAGAACGAATGTGATTCGCACCGCACTGCAGTGCAAATCACATCCGATCTCTGTGCGATTCGAGTTCAGCCATTCGCCGCACCCGCCGCAAATTCGCACGGGACCCTTTTTTTGGTCCGCAGCAGAATCGGATCGCATGGGTGTTCACACCATGCGATCCGAGTTTGCAGATCGCACTGCGATATGCGAACTGATCTGGGGGTGTCATTAACATTTCACTGACACTCCCAGCAGTTCGCATAGGGCAGTGTGAACTGCCGCCGGGAGGCATGCGATGCGGGAACCCGCCGCGGATTCGTGGCGTTCCCGCATCACTCCAGTGTGAACCCAGCCTAATAAGCGATCGTTTTTCTGATCGCTGTATTAGTGTCACAGGTGACGCTAGTTAGGCAAGTAGGTATTTAGGTTCGCCGCAGCTTTTTATAGCGCCAGGGACCCCCATATACTACCGCATAAAGCCCCCTGATTGCCCCCTAGTTAACCCTTTCACCAGTGATCACCATATAACTGTTACAGGTGACGCTGGTTGGTTAGTTATTTTTTTATAGTTTCAGGGCACCCGCCATTTATTACCTAATAAAGGTTTAACCCCCTGATCACCCAGCGGGTGTCATTTGTGACTGTAATAACTGTTAGGGCAGTTAGGGTTAGCCCCCTTTAGTTCTAAGGTACCCCCCTAACCCCCCAATAAAGGTTTAACCCCGTGATCACCCCCCGTCGCCAGTGTCACTAAGGCTGGATTCACATTGCAGCGGTTTATGAGAACGGATGTGATTCGCACCGCACTGCAGTGCAAATCACATCCGATCTCTGTGCGATTCGAGTTCAGCCATACAGATAGTATGGCTGAATTCGTGTCGCACCCGCCGCAAACTCGCACGGGACCCTTTTTTTGGTCCGCAGCAGAATCGGATCGCATGGGTGTTCACACCATGCGATCCGAGTTTGCAGATCGCACTGCGATATGCGAACTGATCTGGGGGTGTCATTAACATTTCACTGACCCTCCCAGCAGTTCGCATAGGGCAGTGTGAACTGCTGCTGGGAGGCATGCGATGCGGGAACCCGCCGCGCATTCGTGGCGTTCCCACATCGCTCCAGTGTGAACCCAGCCTAATAAGCGATCATTTTTCTGATCGCTGTATTAGTGTCACAGGTGACGCTAGTTAGGCAGGTAGGTATTTAGGTTCGCCGCAGCTTTTTATAGCGCCAGGGACCCCCATATACTACCGCATAAAGCCCCCTGATTGCCCCCTAGTTAACCCTTTCACCAGTGATCACCATATAACTGTTACAGGTGACGCTGGTTGGTTAGTTATTTTTTTATAGTTTCAGGGCACCCGCCATTTATTACCTAGTCTCACTAGTGTACCCCTAAATTTAGGGGTGTCTACTTTCCAAAATGGGGTCATTTGGGGGGGGTTTGTGCCATCTTGGCATTTTATGGCCTTCAAAACTGTAACGCCCTTAGAAAGCCTGAAGGCGGTGCTTGGTTTTCGGGGCCCCGTACGCGGCTAGGCTCCCAAAAAGTCCCACATATGTGGTATCCCTGTACTCAGGAGAAGCAGCAGAATTTACTTTGGGGTGTCATTTCACAAATGCCCATGGCATGCGTGAGCAATATATCATTTAGTGACAACTTTGTGAAAAAAAAAATAAAAAAAAAAATTAAAGTTTGTAATTTTTCCGCAACTTATGGCAAAATATAAAATATTCCATGGACTCAACATGCCTCTCAGCAAATAGCTTGGGGTGTCTACTTTCTAAAATGGGGTCATTTGTGGGGGTTTTGTGCCATCTTGGCATTTTATGGCCTTCAAAACTGTAATAGGTAGTGAGAAGTGAAATCAAAAATTTACGCCCTTAGAAAGCCTGAAGGCGGTGCTTGGTTTTCGGGGCCCCGTACGCGGCTAGGCTCCCAAAAAGTCCCACATATGTGGTATCCCCGTACTCAGAAGAAGCAGCAGAATTGATTTTGGGGTGTCATTTCACATATGCCCATAGCATGCGTGAGCAATATATCATTTAGTGACAACTTTGTGTAAAAAAAAAATAAAAAATTTTTTTTTTTGTCATTATTCAATCGCTTTAGGCAAAAAAATAAAATATTCAATGGGCTCAACATGCCACTTATCAATTTCCTTAGGGGGTCTACTTTCCAAAATGGGGTCATTTGGGGGGGTTTTGTACTGCCCTGCCATTTTAGCACCTCAAGAAATGAGATAGGCAGTCGTAAACTAAAAGCTGCGTAAATTCCAGAAAACGTACCTTAGTTTGTAGATGTGACAACTTTTGCGCAAACCAATAAATATACAATTATTGACTTTTTTTTTACCAAAGACATGTGGCTGAATACATTTTGGCCTAAATGTATGACTAAAATTGAGTTTATTGGATTTTTCTAATAACAAAAAGTAGAAAATATCATTTTTTTTCAAAATTTGCGGTCTTTTTACGTTTATATCGCAAAAAAATAAAAATCGCAGAGGCAATCAAATACCATCAAAAGAAAGCTCTATTTGTGGGAAGAAAAGGACGCAAATTTTGTTTGGGTACAACATTGCATGACCGCGCAATTACCAGTTAAAGCAGCGCAGTGCCAAATTGTAAAAAGACCTCTGGTCATTTACCAGCAAAATGGTCCGGTCTGAAAGTGGTTAATTACAATCTATTAGACTGGGGTGGAGGGAGCAAGAAGGGAATATGCATATATTAGACTTTAGCTTTAAAGGCTAAGTCCACGTTTGGATTGTGTTATGTATTATACCCAAATTTAGGGTGTGCCATGGTGAAAAATATGGAACATAAAAAACGACTTAATCACCTAACCCAGTCTGTTAGAACAGATTTAGCCGCTTTTTCATGGTCTGGCATGCCTCCTTTCTTCAATTTCCCCTGTCGCTTAGCAAGCATGGCCAGGAATTCCAACGTGTCCCTGAAGTCAGTCACCTTGTAGTGTTGCAAAATCTGGATGAGAAGGGAACAATTCCAAAGATTACTCATTCCTATGGGGCAAGGGTCTACAAAATTTCTAAATAAAGGGCCAGTTTACTGTCCTCCAGACTTTTGGGGGGCTGGAGTGTAGCCAGTGGGGGTAGAAAATGTCTTTGCATAGTGCTTGTGGTCAGGAGAAAGGAGGATAGTGCCCTTTCCTTGGGTGTCAGTGGGGGGAAGGGTGCCCCATCCTTGGGTGTCAGTGGGGGGGGGGGGGAAGGGTGCCCCATCCTTGGGTGTCAGTGGGGGGGGGGGGGGGGGAAGGGTGCCCCATCCTTGGGTGTCAGTGGGGGGGGGGGGGAAGGGTGCCCCATCCTTGGGTGTCAGTGGGGGGGGGAAGGGTGCCCCATCCTTGGGTGTCAGTGGGGGGGGGGGGGTGGCAAGGGTGCCCCATCCTTGGGTGTCAGTGGGGGGGGGGGGGGGAAGGGTGCCCCATCCTTGGGTGTCAGTGGGGGGGGGGGGAAGGGTGCCCCATCCTTGGGTGTCAGTGGGGGGGGGGGGAAGGGTGCCCCATCCTTGGGTGTCAGTGGGGGGGGGGGGGGGAAGGGTGCCCCATCCTTGGGTGTCAGTGGGGGGGGGGGGGGGGAAGGGTGCCCCATCCTTGGGTGTCAGTGGGGGGGGGGGGGAAGGGTGCCCCATCCTTGGGTGTCAGTGGGGGGGGGGGGGGGGGGGAGGGTGCCCCATCCTTGGGTGTCAGTGGGGGGGGGGGAAGGGTGCCCCATCCTTGGGTGTCAGTGGGGGGGGGGGGGGAGGGTGCCCCATCCTTGGGTGTCAGTGGGGGGGGGGGGAGGGTGCCCCATCCTTGGGTGTCAGTGGGGGGGGGGGGAAGGGTGCCCCATCCTTGGGTGTCAGTGGGGGGGGGGGGGGGAAAGGGTGCCCCATCCTTGGGTGTCAGTGGGGGGGGGGGGGAAGGGTGCTCCATCCTTGGGTGTCAGTGGGGGGGGGGGGGAAGGGTGCTCCATCCTTGGGTGTCAGTGGGGGGGGGGGAAGGGTGCTACATCCTTGGGTGTCAGTGGGGGGGAAGGGTGCCCCATCCTTGGGTGTCAGTGGGGGGGAAGGGTGCCCCATCCTTGGGTGTCAGTGGGGGGGAAGGGTGCCCCATCCTTGGGTGTCAGTGGGGGGGGGGGGGGGAAGGGTGCCCCATCCTTGGGTGTCAGTGGGGAGGGGATGCCCCATCCTTGGGTGTCAGTGGGGAGGGGATGCCCCATCCTTGGGTGTCAGTGGGAGGAATGGTGCACCATCAATGGTGTCAATGCCTCATGGGCCAGATAAAGCTTAGCAAATGCCTCATGGGCCAGATAAAGCTTAGCAAAGGGCCACATCTGGCCCTGGGGCCACAGTTTGGACACCATTGCTACAGGCAACAATCTTGTTTTACATCAACCTCCAATTCTGCACTGAGGAAATGGACTGCTATATGCAAGGAGGCTATATAAATTAGGCCACTGGCATGTCAAGTTCATCTCACATTGGTTACCATACCTCCAGATGAGGGAAAAGGATGGTCATAGTGTTAAAAAAAAAAAATAGTTTAGTGAAGTTGTGCTTAAAGCGGAACGCCACCCAAAAGGGGAAGCTGCCACATTTGGCACCTTTTTGGGGTGGGGGAGCGAATACATGGTTTTGATAGGTACCTGCTCCCACTTCTGGGTGACTTCGTCGCCAAGCCTTTCACAAATGCTCTTAATGCATGCACAATAGGGAACTGCCATTTTCCTTTACCTGAAATGGCAGCGGCAGAACCGGAGATCCAATTGAAAAAAAATCGGCTCAGATGTAGACACCACTGGATCCCTGGACAGGCAAGTGTCCTAATATTAAAGGTCAGCAGCTACATCATTTGTATCTGCTGATTTTAAATTTTTTCTGACGGAGCCTGGAGCTCCTCTTTAGGTTTCCCGCTGGGAGGGGCAGAGTGGTAAGGATGAGGTGCTCCACAATGCCTTCAGCTAGAAAAGTCAGTGATGTTTTAAAGCTTATTTACTGCTTGTGAAGACTATAATTACTTGGAATATCAATAGCTTGGATTGTAGGAGATTGGTCATGCCAGGGGATATTGTGTTAGCGTTGGTAAGAGACTGCCAAACCAAAGTTAAAGGTCTGGTCATGTAACAATGCCATCTGATTGGCCTTTTTTTTAAAAAAAATACTTTTATTTAGCTTTTAAACATTTTAGCACCCCATGGACAGTTATATGTACGTGGGTTTGCTTATGAACAGAGGTCCACTTTAAAAATGGAGGGGGGGGGGGGGGGAGCAGAAGTGTTTAAGAAAAAAAAACAAATGTCTGCAGACTAAGCCTCTTGCATACCCTTACTAGCTACTTTTCAGATTTCTCTGCACTTTGGGTAAACTTATACATATCTGTAAACTGGCCTCTCCTCATGTCTATTACCTGTTCTTTATTGCAACGTCTCAAAATGGCTTCCACTGGTCCTACCGGGTCCACAAGCTGCTCAATTTTTACACAGTTCCGCAGGATCATAGCGGCATCAGATGTGGAGGTTGCCATGACAATACCTGGACAGTCGAGAAGTTTGATATGTTTGTCCAGATGGACTTCTTGCAGGCATCTGAGTGAAAAGCACAGTCATAGTATCACAGGCATGACAGCTGATCTGCTTAGGCCATTCATATGTTTGTAAGGGATGGCACAGCAGATTCCTGGAACAGGTGTATGCGAACAGCTGCAGCTGCTCAGCATTTATAAAGCAATGGCTGACTGACAGGAGCCATGGCTAGTCATGGTTCATTGCATCCCACCTTTCAGCAGTTACTTCTGGCTAGGGACAGATGGCCAATCCTAGACACAGAAAGTTGGATGTGGGGATACATGCAAATAGCAGTGGACAGCCACGGTTCCAGTCAGCCTGTCATTGCTTTGTCCAGGCTGAGCAGCTCCAGCTGTTTCCAGACACCTGAAATTCTAACTGCACAAATCCATGGATTCTTGCCAAAGTATTTGGAAATGTGACTCGGGCCTTAGTATTAGAGGCAATGTATTGATGATGCTCCACTTACTTAGTCACCCCAGGTGTAGCTCCTACATTACAAGCACGGGCCCTCTTCAAACTGTTGATTAAACTGCTCTTTCCCACGTTTGGAAAACCTGGAAAGTGAAACAGAAATAGAGGTATGTCCACGTATGTACTAAATTAAAGGTCTGTAATTCGCATCATTTTGCAATGGATTACTGTTTAGACTTGAAGCATCCCAATCACGTCTATATGATGTAAGTGCACAGGCACGGGCAGCCTGGCACTATCATCATAGGCAAGCACCTGTGGAAGTGTGTGTGTGTGTGTGTGTGTGTGTGTGTGTGTGTGTGTGTGTGTGTGTGTGTGTGTGTGTGTGTTCTATCATTTCAGCTTAGGGAAGTTTAGGGGGGCTTGTATAATTCATCAACCTGTTTTTAACAAAATCTCAAAATCACCCCCAGCCTGCTCTAGGCACCCTCTGGGGTCTATATTTACCCTTAGCTCCTGAGTTGGGCTTTCTCTTTCATTGCTATGATGAGCCAGTCCCTAAAGTGGTTCTAAAGTCAAAACATGTTTTACCTTAACCACTTAAAGAGTTCCACCGAAAAAAGAAAAAAAAAAGAAAAGTCAACAGCTACAAAAAGTGTAGCTGCTGACTTTTAATAATCGTACACTCGCCTGTCCCGCGGTCCAGCAATGCGGACGCCTGAAACCCCACTCCTCTCCCCCTCCTTTCCAAGGCTCCAGCATTCTTACTGTGGGCGCCCGGCTGTGGATTCAGAGCCGGGCACGCATTTCACATGCGTAAGCCATGCTACGAATGGCCGGGCAATCTTCTGGGACCTGTGACGTGTCCCAGAAGATTGCAGGGAGGAGGGGGGGGGGGGGGGGAGAGCTGATCTCCCTTCCGGTGCCACGGAGCCCCAGGAGAAAGTGGAAGCTAGATGCCTCTAAAAAGAGGGCATCAGCTCCTCCACCAAAAAAATGACATGCCAAATGTGGCATGTCGGCAGGTGGGCACCTGCACTTAAAGCGGAAGTTCCATTTTTGGGTGGAACTCCACTTTAACCGCTTCCCGACCAGCAGCCACAGTTATACTGTGGCAGGTTTGCTCCCCTGCGTGAGCAGTCTTAGTTATACGTCGGCTAGCAGGGTTGGGATAGTAGGCGTGCATTTGCCGGTCACGATGACCGCCGTCCACAAGTGATCATGAGCACACACACACACTCGTCCCTGTTCTGACAGGAGTGACAGATCGTGTGTTATTAGCTAGGAACCACGATCCGTCACTTCCTCTAGTCAGCCCCCCCCCCCTCTTCAGTTAGAATCACCTCCCAGGGAACACAGTTAAGCCCTAGATCACCCCCTAGTGTTAAGCCCTTCACTGCCCATGACATTTTTACAGTAATCAATGCATTTATTATTAGGACACTTACCTATCCAGAGAGCCCACGATGTGCCACCATTCGTCGTAAGGAAAACCAGCAGTGAAGCCTTTTGGCTTCAAAATCTGTTCCCTATTGCGCATGCGTGACGCACACTGTGCTTTCTAACTTACCCAGCGGCGGAGGAAGGAGGGGCCAAACTTCTGAGGCACAGCGCTGCTGCGCTGTCTCCCAGAACTGGGAATGGTACCTCTCAAAACAGGTGCCTGTTCCTCCCTCCCCTGGAAAGGTGCCAAATGTGGCACTGGAGGGGGGGAGGAAGCAGATCAGCGGATGTTCCACTTTTGGGTGGAACTCCGCTTAAAGTCAGTGCACTCTGGTTTCTTTTTATAAATGATCTGGGTACTAAACTTTTTAGATCAGTACCGAGATCAAGGCCATCAGCAGCAAGCTCTGAGAGCAATCAAAATTAAGTAGAATGAGATAAAAAAAAAAAAAAAAAAAAAAAAAAACACTGGAACATCAACCATGTGACTCAAGTTGCAAACCATAAGCAATAGAAACACCCTGTTTTGATATACCATTATATGGGGCCTTATAGAGGAATGCTTCCTTCAGGATAGTGGCTTATCAGATAATTTACCTACAACTCCTACTGTTATAGCAGTCTTAATGTCCAGGTTTCTGCAGTAATTTCCAAGAAGTTTCATTAGGCAGTCAGCACCAACACAGGCACCGGAGCTCAGAAGATCCTCAGATGCCTGGGTGACCGGCACCCTGCTCTGTTGCTGTAGAGACAAAAGTGTTACACGTTACATTAAATGAAACACACACAAAAAAAAAAAAAAAAAAAAAAAATATTTTTTTATATATATATATATATATATATATATATATATATATATATATATATATATATATATATATCTCAACCGACACACTGTACATCTCTTAAGAAGTTTCCTTAACCACTTGACCTCCGGAAGATTTAACCCCCCCCTTCATGACCAGGCCTTTTTTCCCCCCTAGATATGCCACTCCGTTACTTTAACTGACAATTGCGTGGTTGGCGGCGCTGTATACCAAAATAAAGTGGTGTTCTTTTTTACCCATCCACAAATAGAGCTCTCTTTTGGTGACATTTGATAACCTCTGCGTTTATGTTTTTGCACTATAAATAAATTAAAAAAAAGACTGACAATTAAAAAAAACAAAAAAAAAAAAAAAAAAAAAAAAAAAAACACACACACACACACACACACACACACACACACACACACACACACACACTTACTTTTTCTACTATAAAACATATCAAATATTTTTTTAATCAAAATTTCTTCATCAATTTAGGCCAATATGTATTCTGCTACATGTTTTTGGTAAAATAAAAAATCCTAAATTTATATGTGTGTGTGTGTGTGTGTGTGTGTGTGTGTGTGTGTGTGTGTGTGTGTGTGTGTGTGTGTGTATTGTAGGGGATCAGAGGGATGAAGAGCTGGCTCAGAAGCAGTCCAGTAAAATAAAATGGCTTTTATTCAGCAAAAACAAGACATAAGACCAGACAGACTTGTGTTATCACACTGATGTGCACCCAGGTACAGCCCACAGGCTTAGAGGTAACAGTTCATGGCTCTCTCCCTCTCCCTCTCCCCCTCTCTCCAACTCCACACTGATACTTTCAGCACACCTGATAATAAGCAGGCCTGAAGGGGAAGTACTTGCCTTCAATTAACCCCCAGGCTGACCCTCTACAATAATATATATATTTTTATATTTATATTTATTTATTTATTGTTTTACTGCTCAGAGCGGACCCGACAACTGAGCATTCAGTGGTGGTCACATATGATCACTCAGTTCTTGGGCTCAGAGATGGCGGGGGACAGCGACAGCTTGTGGCATTGGACCAATGCTACAGCAGGTAAGTATGTATATTTCTTTATTTATATTGGTTGCAGGGTCTTTAAAAAAAAAAAAAAAAAAAAAACTCTAGATTTTGTAGCCAATAGCTCCTTTGAGTGCAAGCTTAAAAATTGGGAACAATTTCAAAAACTCAGACACAAAGTATTATTACCAAGTTCTTATTCTGCTGCTGTGTAGAAGCCTTGAAAGCCACAGTAGGAAACTCATTCCGTAAATACTTCAGCCATTTCTCCACTATGGATTTGGACACCAAATCTGTGACCAAGATAAAAGCATTAGTTATATGTAGACATACTCAGGACTTTTTACTTTCTGGACTATATTTGATTTACCAATGGACAAAATAATACTTTTTCTTTATTCATAAACATCACTGCCCAAAACGGCAGTGCTGCAAGTTGTCATTAGTGAGCAGACTAGCTAAAAAAAATAAAAAAAAAAAATTAAAAAAATAAAAAAGAGGCTAAGATGCATCATGTCAAATTGTGGCTATTGGATCTGTGCCAAAAATAAGGGAAAAGTCCACTTTAAAGTGGAACTGAACCCCAAAACTGATATTCTCCATGGTATAGGACACGTCTAAAAATGTAAATTGTGCTTGTAAAGTGAATTAAGGAATTGGACAAAAAATAAACATACGTACTTACCTCCATGGTGCAGCAATGCTCCAGATGTGCCCCGCCAGCTCTAAGCCTAAGAACAGTCACCACCCTCTGCTCTGCCCCTCTAGCACTCACTGGAGCACTGGGCTGGGGAATGGATGGTGCAGCTAGCCATTTCCCAGCTGAGAGTTTGAGTAAGCTGTCAGTCAGGCAATAGGGTCAGGATCCTTCCAGAGCCTGGAATGGCTTTGTGAAATCAGCGGACAGTGTGTAAATAGATGTTTATCTTAATAGGCATGTGTTGGTGGCAGAGTCTCTTTGCAATTGGCTGTAAGGTAAGTAACTTTTAAGGCCTTAAGTGTAACTAATAGTTGGAAAACTGAAGAAGCAGGACAGAAGAATTTTGGCCAAGCCATATTTCTGACTGAATACCTGAACAGCAGCTGCGTCTGATTGGATGCAGCTGCTGTTCAGGTATTCAGTCAGAAATATAATAAATGCAGCGGGAATACAATAGCACTCCATCAGCCCTATATAGCATGTATAGAAGAACCTTTTAGAAAAATCCATGTATGGCCAACTTTACTATCTCTGCTAATATCTCAGGAACGGACTTATTTCAAACTAGTTCTCTCGACACTCTCTCTAGATCTTTCATGCCCGGTTGTCTTCTTTACACTACAATGCCAAAGTTGAACTCTTCTACAGTATTGCAGGCTTTATATAGCTATATAAACAAGTCTGGCAAATACCTATTTTATTAAGAACCAGGACCAGCTTCTTATTTGTTCCACTCTGTACAACAGCCTGTTCTACCTGAGGACATCGGCAGCCCAAAGGATCCCTGGCATCCAGTACTTCCAGGATAACATCAGCAGCCTCAACCACCTACAAGACAAGACAAGAGACCAGAGGGTATGGTTTTAAAAGAGCCCATGGAAACCCGAAAGTATAGAAGACAAAGACAGTTTCATATTTATCCTAATGGCCTTGCAAAAAGAATGTATGCTTAATTTGGTACAGCAATGATCCATCTTATACCCTGACATTTTGTTACAGCTCATCTCTAACTAAGGCTGGATTCACACTGCCGTACAGAGTGGCTCACAGTAGGGGTCTGGTGCGTCAATGTTCAGCGTTTCAGTTCCTATTTCAGTCTGAATTTTTGGCTGAATTTGGACCTAAAATGGACAAGATGTACAGGACCTCTGTGCAGATCACTCAGTAGCTGCTCCGGAGATGTGTGAACCGACTCCATAGAGAGCCAGTCACAGTCTCCTGACATGCGAATTGGATTCGGAAAAACCCGTGTCCAACTCACAACAGTGTGAACCCAGCCTAAAACCTTTTTTTTTTTTTTGGAAGGATAAGAACTTGTTTTAGTAGTGGCAGGGGAGATCTCTCCTCATCTCCTGCCTGCATGTAGTATTACAGCTGGTACAGACCTAAAGTCTGTGAACTGAGCCGTCCTCGGATGGCTCAGCTCAATGACACGGTGTACAGAGCTGATCTGTGTGCCTCTGCACCTTGAGATTTCTGCAACTGATCACAGAGATCAATCACAGCAATTGCAGATGTAAACTGTGTATTGTGGACGGTGGAAAGGCAGGACAGAGGAACTAATGAAAGAACAAGTCGTTCATTAGATCATGATCATAGTTCAATCACAGCAGCAGCAGATGCAAGTAGTTTGTTTTTTTCTACCCTTTTAGCACCCCCCACAACACAACTGATCTCCAGCATGTCTCATCAGTGACCCTTATATCAACCACTCAACTCCCTTATTCTGCACATCTACTCCTGTATCTTCATCCTCCCACTCTATGGGGAAGATTTACTAAAACTTGCACACCCAGAATCTGGAGCAACTGTGCATAGTAATGTAACTGTGCAGTCAACTGCTAGGTTTTACTGTCAAAGCTTAAAGCGGTAGTAAACTGCAGATTTAAAGAAAACAAAAATCCCCTAAAAGCCAATGGCATAATGTGCTAGTATGCACCGCATACGAACATATTATGAAATACTTTCCTTAGAATGAGACCCTCCAGCGGTGCGCTGTCACCGCTGACAGGGCTTCCATCTTCCCCCCCGGTCTTCCTTCCGGGTTCGTGGAGTCCAGCTGTATGAGCAGAGCTCATGGTATGCCGGACCTTCAGAGCATGCTTTGGTGATGTCACCGGCTGCATCCAGTGTTAATATATCCTAAACACTGCAAGTTTAGGAGATATTCACTGTACCTATAGGTAAGCCTTAGTCAAAGTCCACAACACAAAGCATACACCGCTCAGGCCAATGAGGTGCAATGTCTCTCCAGGTGCTGGACCCGGCTCACCACCATTGCTGAAGTGTGTAGAAGAAAGAAAGTGACACTGGAACGAGAAGTTTGCTTGACAGAAATCTGTTGCATGCCAGACAGATGATACAGGACCAAGGTTAGCGTTTCACGCGGATATACTGTGCTTGTTCACAACCAAGTTAAAGCGGGAGTCCACCGGGACTCCGCGTTTTTTTTTTTTTTAAAAGCCAGCAGCTACAAATACTGCAGCTGCTGACTTTTAAATAGTGACACTTACCTGTCCAGCGCGCCCGCGATGTCGGCACCCGAAGCCGATCGCTCGCTCGGCTGCCGGGTCCCGCCGCCATCTTGGGTATGGGAATCAGGAAATGGAGCCTTTTGGCTTCATTTCCCGGTTCCCTACTGCGCATGCGCGAGCCGCGCGGCGCAATCCGGACGGTCCCCGCTGCCTCTGGGAGCTGTGTGTTTCCCAGCAGGCAGCGGGGCACTTGCTGAAGGGGGCGGGCGCTTGCGGAACGGGGCGTAACGTAAGCCCCGTTCCGCAGAGAGCTAGCCCGGAAGTGGGTGCAGTTACCTGGATTATCCAGGTAACTGCACCCCCCTCCCCCCTGAAAGGTGCCGATTGTGGCGCCGGAGGGGGGGGGATTCCGATGAGCGGAGGTCCATTTTAGGGTGGACCTCCGCTTTAAAAAAAAATAGTTTACTACCATTTTAATTGAGCAAGCTGAAGTTAAATGTGACTAGTACATTAATCTTTTCACCAACTCCTCACTCCGTGTATGGTATGACCTGTATGCACTGTATCTAGAGCACCATTACCAAGGTTGATGTTTTATTTACCTCAATACCAGCATGTTTTTCATTTCAAAAAAAAAATGTGGAGAAAAATTTGATCACCTCTGGGTGCCTAATTTCCAAATAAAAGTTAATTTTGGGGGATTTTGCACTGTGCCATCTGTGTGTCCATAGGCATCTCCTATATGTGATAGATTGTTCAGCCAGCGAGAGCTCCATTATTGTGAGGAGGGGAAAGTGTGCCTACTCCCCTCTATGAGTAGGGGCTCCAAGCAGTACTGTAAAGACAGATTAGATATGACTGCTGTCCACTACAGTTACTTGTTTACTTTACTACTTTTGCCCACAGGTTTTCCTTTAAACAAATTTTTTTAACTCATATCAGGCTTAGAAAATTGTGCCCAGGCTAGGATCATGGGATATCCTGGGCTGGAGAGTTATGAATATTATTAACCTTAATGCGATCCCTATTATCCCCCCTGAAAATCTTTTTTCCCACCTCCATTTGTGTATTATTGAATATATCTGGGTATCTCGTCAACTCTGTCTTAAAATTTAAGTCTTTACAAAACCGAAGACCACTGGAGGCCTGGGTTTGCCAGATTTCACCCTCTACCATTGAGCAGCCATTCTGACTAGGCTATCAGAGTGGTTCTATCGTGGGGCAGATAAGAGTGTAGTACAGGGAGAACGCCGCCTCTCTCCCCTCGATCTGAGAGCTTTGCCCTGCATAGCCCCGTCCACATGTGACCTCCCTTCCCTTTCTTAGTCCAGTAGCTTCTGTCCCTTTGGGACAGATTTATAATTCCTCGTGAACGGTTCATGTGACCGGGCCCACTGACACCAATTTTCAATAACCTATCATTTGGACCTCTGGCTTCATTCATCTACTGTAGCATTTCTCTCTAAGTCAGAATGGCCCCAATTATATCACTTTTCACCCGATTACCCAATATTGCCCTATTTCACATTCCTTCTTCCACACCTTGTAGCCAACACTGGTTTTCACTTGCCCAACTCACAGGGTTCCTTGATAGGGTTAAGGCTGAGGTTCCCCAGGCCCCAGACATCACTCCCTTGGAAAGTTTTCCCAAGACTCAGCACCATATCATTCTGTTTCTTGATTTTATGGAATTTTGAGGGAGGGGAATTGCCAGGTGAAACTCCCATTTATATCAAGGTGGGAATCCAACCTTCAGACCTGCTTTTCCCCAGAGGACTGAAATAAGAGTTTTTTCTTACTCATTAGCTATGTCCTCCTATTTCCAAGAGAAAATCTAAATTATATTGTCCCCATGGTACCGGACCCAGGTGGATCTCCATTGGGTGTATCCTTCCTGTCCCAATGAGTGTTGGTGGTGTGGGAAGAAGGCTGGTTCCCCATTACTTATCTGGTTGGGTTGCCACTTAATCGCTCCCAAAAAAACTCTTACAATTTGATGTGTATTTCTAATATACAGGCATCCCCAGCAGTGGCTCTGCTATCGATGATCCCTGGTTACATCTCAAAGGTCAAAGAGGGCATTCTGCTGCACTGCCTGCTGGCAGCTTACACTGCTTTCAAAGACAAAACCAGAGAAAATTCCCAGCTCAACTCAACAACCACTCTGCTTACCAATTGAATTAACCTGTCCAACAGTATGCGTTACAAACAGGGGTTTAGATAGCACACATTCGCAAATGAATGTGCAAGCTGCAAGGCCCCTTCATGGCACCCTGTATTACTTGCAGTCCTAACCCTTATTCATTTATGAGAGTCTCCACAGTGGAAGCATGCATTCTAATGGATAGATAAAGGGCAGATGGGCCTGGAGTTAGCCCAATCCTCCTTAAAAGGCACAGGGGCACATTGGACACCCTGCACATAACACAATGGCGGCAAAGGTGCCCAGTGTGTCCCCACACCAAATTTACACCAGTAACAAACAGATGGCCCCTCCCCCCCCCCCTATAACTGGCCTTCACAGCAAGGAGCACATGGAAGGGCAATGCATGAAAAAGACAAAACCAGAGAAAATTCCCAGCTTAACTCACCAACCAATCTTCCTAGAAATTAACCTGTCCAACTGCATTAAAAACAGAGGTTTCGTTAACTCACATTTGCAAACGCATGCATAAGCTCCAATGCTTCTTCACAGCACCCTGTATTACTTGCAGACCTAACCCTTTTTAACACATACTGTTTGACAGGTTCAGTGTCATACCACTACCTGAAGTGCTCATTCCAAGAAAGTGTGCAATGGGAATATGGACTGTGCACTGTGATTGGCAGTCGCAGTGGTGACATTATGAGGAGTTGGTCCCGCCAGCTCCTGATTATTAGTACAGACAAAGATATCTTTGATCAGGGAGTAAGCTATCAGCACAGAAAGATATGCGGCTCATGCATGCATACATGCAGTGTGTGGGCATTAAAAGCCACTGTCTTTTGCATTGCACATGTGTTACATGTCCAGCAAGAGGTAAATTGGGCTTTAAAATGTCAACATGTGTTGCTCTCCTAGAAAATGTAGATTGTTCAAAAGAGAACCATCAATACATTAACATGCACTGTTGAGTTGCAGGATCCAACACACATTAGAGGGTGTCAATGCTGACCTTTTTAAATTCACGATAATATGCTTTCCTGGAACTCTCATTCTCCAGCTGTTCATGTTTCTCCAAGCTCCTCAGATCGGCTTCCTGCACATACAGAAATATTACATTATCACTCTGTAACTGAACATTGAACAAACACAGCTCACCCAACTCAGGATGACCACTATATTCCATATAAATTGAATGGAAAAACATTACTAATGCAAAGAGTTACCTAGTATTATGCACCAGATTTCCTTGTTTGCTATGTTCATATATTGTAGGTGTCCTCACCTTTGGAAGGGCTCTATGCCTAGCCAGTATGGATGTGCTACGGTATCACTCTTTGAGCCCACTGCTGCCTCATCAATTCTATACCTTACAACAGGGGTAAGCAAACTTCTGCTACATAATTCCCATCATGGCTTTGGGAGTCGTGCTTGTGGCTGTCAAAGTTTTGTGATGCCTCATGGGACTTGTAGTTCAACACCAGCTTTAGGGCCAACATCTGCCTAAACCTGCTCTATAAAATGCTCTGTACAATCAGGAAGCCCACCCTGGTTGTATAAAAAAAAAAAAAAAAAAAAATCATAGATATACATTTCAAAAAGAATTACCAATAAAATCCCACCACTAAGTCAAGGATAGATCCTTAAAGAATCAGGAAAGTCTCACATGGGGTAGACCCAGGTCTATGCTATAATCTGAATTCAAGTGTATGCCAGGGCAGAAAAAAAAAAAAAATGCAGTACCTCCATGCTGTCTACCACTACTGCCCTTGGTGGTGGAACCACTGGTGGTTCACAGGCTCTCCTGTGCCTCCAGGGAGCCCAGCACCTTGGTAAATGCCCCAAGATAGCAAAGCTACTGAAAAGACTGAGGCACATGCTTTCCATGATCTCCTATGTAACTAAGGAACCCCAAAGCAATGATAATGGTTTCTTCAGGTTAAAGAGCTGTCATTCCCTGGGTGGTACAGCTCAACTCAAGGACAATCTGTGCTTGATTAGCTGCATTGGAGGACAGACCCCTGATGTCTCCATAAAAAGGACCTGTCACCTGCTCATGCCATCACACACAGCTTTTGTTAGCCCCATTGTGATAGCAATTAAAGTGGTTGTGAAATCAGAAGTTTTTTTTATTTATTTTTTTATCTTAAAGCGGAGGTTCTCACAATAATTGAACCTCCACTTTTCGGAACCCTCCCCCCCTCCGGTGTCACATTTGGCACTCTTCAGGATGCAGATATTTGCACCCACTTCCATGCATAGACTCCAACGGGACGCCTCTTCCCATCCCACCACGCTGTCTGCTGGGACACACATGCAGGTCCCAGAGACAGCAGGGAGCATTTGGACTGCTCAGCGCAATTCGTGCATGCACAGTAGGGAACCCGGAAGTGAAGCCGCAAGGCTTCATTTCCTGATTCCCTTACCGAAGATGTCGGCGGCAGCATCCGAGGACCGAGGGACGGTTCAGCCTCGGGTGCCGACATCACTGGACCCTGGGAGAGGCGAGTGTCCTTATTTAAAAGTCAGCAGCTGCAGTATTTGTAGCTGCTGACTTTAAAAAAAATAAAAAAAATTTGCGGGACTCCCGCTTTAATGCATTCTATGCCGTATTGATCACACTTTTAAAATCATGTGGTCACCAATGACCAAAAACTGCATAATAGATCTAGCATTCCGGTTTCCAAAGAACCACCTTCTGTTCGAACTCCCGCTGCCGCCTCAGCACATCTTTCTGGAAAGTGTCCAAGTTTCTCCTCTTCGCCATCTCTTTCTGCCTGGAAGCCTTTTGCTTGGCCCTCATCTCTTCCACCTGCGAAGAAAGGAAAGTCATTAGTCACCAAATATATTTCTTCATTAGGTACAGACATCTTGCGTCCAACTCTAATGGAGTCCCAAAGCACCCTGCAAATCAAAGCCTTTTGTCAAGAGTTGCAAAATTGTATCCTTAAAAATATCCACAGACCTAAAGCTGAGCTCCAAGGAGATATAAATACATAATTTTGTCAATTTAAAGAATTATTAGAATTATTTTTTTCCTTACAGCGAGATAAAGTACCTGAGATTCCCTCTGTAGAAGCCCCCGGGAAACCAATGCACAATAGTCCTCAGATTATGAGAGGCCGGCGCAATGTAAGCCAATTCAGTTGCACAATTTAATCCATCTAACATTGCAAGTTACCCGGGAGCAGAGCAGAGTGTTGATTTTACCTGTGTGCTACTACTTCATAAAAGTGGAAGTAAAGGCAAAACCCAATTAATGCTAAACCTACTCCCACTCCTTTTTCAAAGCTATTCTATCGAACACTGTAAAGAAAAGATCACTGTACTTACCTATTCTGAAGCTGCTCCAGTCCGGTCCCAGCATCAGCTGTTAGCGAATGCTTCTGTGTGCAGGAGAGGCAGCCGGCAACAGAAGTCCCACAGAAAGTCTATGGGCGACGTCACTTCCCAGGCATTTCCAGCCGTTGTCTGCATTCTTTTGCACACAGAAGCCACCACTGGAGACTGGACTGGACGCCTTTAGACCAGGTAAATTTTCTTTACATGGCTAGATGGGATAGCTTTAGAATGGGGATGGGAGTAGGTTTACGTTTTGACTTCCAATTTAAGGACAGATTGAATGATTTCACCAGTGTGCTACAAATACTGCAGCTGCTGACTTTTATGTTCTAAAAGGCAGAAGAGCTTTTATCTTAAAGTGATTGTAAAGTGTTGTTTATTTTTTTACATTTTTTTTTAAACAAAATATTTTTTCAGAGAAGCCTAGCTGGCCCCCACCTAACAACTGTTCATTTATTTTCTCAGCACAACCCCCACAGTTAGTGCCTCTTGTATCTCTTGACCCTTCCTCTTAGATTGTAAGCTCTAAAGAGCAGGGCCCTCTGATTCCTACTGTATTAAAGTGTATTGTATTTGTACTGTCTACCCTCAAGTTGTAAAGCACTGCGTAAGCTGTTGACGCTATATAAATCCTGTATAATAATAAACATGTTATAATTACCACCTCTGTGTAGTGATTTTGCACAGAGCAGCCTGGATGCTCCTCTTCTCGGGTCCCTCATCACTGCTCCTAGCCCCTCCCTCCTGTCGAGTGCCCCCACAGCAAGCAGCTTGCTATGGAGGCACCCAAGCTTAGCTGCAGCTCCGTGCGTCCATTCTGAAACAGAGCTAACGTTTAGCCCTGCCCCTCTCTCTCCTGATTGGCCAACTGACCTTGATTGACAGCAGCAGGGGCCAATGGCGTTGTTACTGTGTCTCAGCCAATCAGGAGGGAGAATCCCGGACGGCCGAGGGACTTGTGGACATCGCTGGATAGAGATGGGGCTCAGGTAGGTAAGAGGGGGCTGAGGGGGGCTGCTTCACATAGAATGCATTAAGATTAAAAAAAACTTCGACCTTTACAATCCCTTTAATGCAGAGGTTCTCAACTCCTGTCCTCGGGAACCACTAACAGGCCAGGTTTGCAAGATAACTGAAATACATCACAGGTGATATCATTTGCTGCTCAGCGATTGCAGTATTCTAGTCTGCATCTCCCCAAGGTAATACTTAAAATCTGGCCTGTTAGTGGGTCCTGAGGAAAGAAGTTGAGAACCACTGCTTTAATACAGTCTATGCATTAAAATAAAACTTCTGAGGGCAGCAGCCGCCCTCAGCCCCTTCTACTACTTACCTGAGCCCTTCTCGATCCAGCAATGTTGCATGAGAATTTCGGCTGGTCAGGACTCTCCTTCCTGACTGGCTGAGACAGCAGCGGAGAGCCATTGGCTCCCACTGCTGTCAAAGTCAGTGAGGATGGAGAGAGTGGACAGGGCCGGGGCGGGGCGCCGTGTCTGAATGGCCACACAGAGCAGTGGCTTGGCTCGGGTGCCCAGAAAAGAGGAGGATCTGGGATGCTCTGTGCAAAACCTCTGCACAGAACAGGCAAGTATGACTTATTTTTAAATAAAAAATAAAAAAAACACAAACAAGAGACTTTAGTATCACTTTAAGGACGGAGCAGAGTGATGATTTCACCAGTGTGCTACTGCACCCTAAAGATGAAATTCAAGCATGGTATATATTTTTACAGTTATCTTGGTCCAGCTTGGACCAATGTTACCACGTACTGTATAACTATATACCATGGCCAATGCCCTTGGAAAGCAGACACTGCTACTCAAGTAATCTCCACTTGCTTATCCTGCGCTGAGTGGCTGGTCTGATGCATTGGGAATACTGGATGTCAGCTGCTTGGCACAGACGCCATTCAGGGAATGCATTCATTCACAAAATGCAAAACAAAGCGTTCTCTTATTGGACATATCAAAGAATCATATCATACAATTATCGTACATTCAGAAAATGTTTTGCATTCTCTGCATGGCCTGAGCAGCCCGACCTCCTGTGTTCACAATGCACCAGGCCGGCCTCTCAGCACGTGACTTGGAATCTAGTGGATTCTTGCCACAGCTGGAATTTTTTTTGTCGTGCCATTGAAGCCTTATGCATCGTACACACAATCAGACTTTCCACCAACAAAAGGGTGTTGGCTCAAACATGTCTTGCATACACACGGTCACACAAATGTTGGGCAACAATTACGTGTTTGTTCAGCTCTTTAGCACCACCCTTTGGGCTCCTTCTGCTAATTTTGTGTTAGAAGTTTTGCGAGTGTTGATTCATGCTTTTCTTTTCCCATTTTTCATTCCGCACTTTTCAGTTTGTTTCTGAACAGTCACTCGTCAGCCAGACATCGGAGGAGATAACATGTTATTTATTATTATCCGCGGAGTTATTGCTTTGACATTATTATTGACATTATTATTTTTTTTGGTTGAATAGTAATGATTTGATTTACTTTCTATATTTTTGAATGCATAGAATGCACTTTTAATGCATATTAAAAAAAATTGTGTAGAATAATACTCGGCTATGTGTCTTCAAATGACAGTTTGGGAGTAGGCAGTTACATTTTAAAAAATATAATGTACAATTAACAAGGGGCACCAACATAGTTGTATCTTTGATCTTAAAAACTATGGGAAAATAGTGTTATGGTAACTTGCCCAAAGAAAAAAAAAAAAAGGAGGCATAATAATATTATTCTTGATATCACTAGAAAAAAAAAAAAAAAAGCCTTTGAAAATGTGTTTGCAACTCCATCCGTATCACCAGAAAAGCAGCTTCATTATTATCCCATTAAAGCAGAAAATGCAGGCTGCATTCGGAGATTTCATAATTTGTCACGTCACAAAATGTTCATTCTCCATTACAAACGCTAGTTTACACAACCGATCACTTCTACTTCCGAGCATGCATGTTTGCATTTTGAATTTTGTCCAAAGGACTTGTGTACACACGATCGGAAAGTCCGACAACAGACATTTGTTGGCAGAAAATTTGAGAACATGCTAGCCAACATTTGTTGGCGGAAAGTCTGACAACAATTGTCCGACTTACCGCCAACAACCTCACATCTAACATTTCCCGTCACAAAGTCAAATCGTGTGTAGGGGGCATTAGACTCTTGGTATAGCAGGAATAGCAGTGTTCACCCTCACCCTTTTCTTCTTCTGCTCGGCCTCTCTTTTAGCCTGTTCCTTGAAGTGAGTTAGGTTGGGTATTCCAGGATCTTTCTTGACATTTTTCCCGGGATTCTGTGGATGGTTCCCCTGATGAACAAAACAAGACAGTGAACCTCTCATATCTTAGGATGTTTTTAAAGATAATTTGCTGAATAGTTAGTGGGAATAATAGTGTATGATGCACTGATTTGTTAGAGTTGTAAACAGTCACAGCTTATATCCAGCCATTTTTTGTTTATAGTTTTGGATAAAAAAAAAAAAAAAAAAAATATTAAAAAGGAACCTAAACCCTGATTTAACCACTTAAGCCCCGGAAGGTTTTACTCCCCTTTATGACTAGGCCATTTGCGATACAGCACTGCATTATTTTAACTGACAATTGCGCGGTCGTCCGATGCTGTACCCAAATAAGATTGATGTCCTTTTATTTCCCCAAAAATAGAGCTTTCTTTTGGTGGTATTTGATCACCTCTTAACTTTGTGGATTATAACAGACTGTATACTGATAGCAGTTCTCTGTTATATATAGAAGACCCTTAGTGTCATTCATTGACAGGAAGATGTTGTGGGTACAGGTCTTCTTCTGGTGTCGCTCCAGAGGGGCAGCGTATGCAACAGAATTTTAATTTTAGGTTTTTCACACTGATAAGACAGAACAAATAGAGAGGGTGAATCTTCCCTACGGGGGGGGGGGGGGGGGGGGGGCACGGACAGCAATAAAAACCTCACAGGGGTTCCAATCCCTCTCCACTATATCCAAACTAAAAAAAAAAATTAGCTTTAGTTACACCTTGAGTAACTTTCTGGGTGCTCATTTAGATGATGATCTCCATCTACATCTTTCCATCTATTAAATCTTCTGCCCTTGTTGTTTTAACCTTGGATAGTAAAACTTTTTTTTTTCTGCCAGTAAATCCCTTATACAGTCCACTTCCTGTTTCTTGTCTGGTCATTAGCCTAGGCTTATGACATCATGCACAGCGCTCTCTCTCACTCTCCTGAGAGTTTACTAGGGAGGGGAGATGAGAGCTGCAGAGCTGGAGGTGTGCCTCTGTCATGCCACATTCGGCTACCCATCACATTTTGCTACCCACTGAAGTGCACATGCGCGATGCCCCCATATGCGTTCCAACATTGCTGTAAGCCCACTTTGCCACGCTTCGGGTACGGCCTCGCTTCGTTCGGCATAAATTATAATCTAACTCAGAAATCTTCAAACTACGGCTTTCCAGCTTTTGTGGAACTACACATCCCATGAGGCATTGTAAAACTCTGACATTCACAGACATGACTAAGCATGATGGGAATTGTAGTTCCTGAACAACTGGAGGGCCATAGTTTGAAGACCCCTGTAACTCTATATCCACTTGGAGGGTGGGACTTGAACCTGGACTCAGGGGTGTGGCCACAAAATTCTGCACAAGCGCAGATCGCCACAGTGTAGGTACGCATACGATGGTGTCGTGCATGCGCAGTCCAGCGGGTAGCCAAAATGTGACGAAATACCTCTGTGTGTCTGTGTATTTCCAGGAAGTGAACAGGCAGCGGTTTCAGCTGCCCACAGTTAAAATGGCTGCAGCCAGACTCAATGGAGGGAGATTTCTCCAACATATCTGTCAAGTACAGAATCACAGTATATATAAAATAATATGCAAAGTGGTTGGAGGGAAGCTTCAGAATGGCAAAGATGTTTTTATTACAAATTATGTGAGCAGACTGCAGTTGTTGCTTACAAATTAAAATCTTTTTTTTTCCTAGAAAATGACTTGGAACTAGGGATGAGCTCAGGCGTGTTCGCATGGAACACGTGCAGAGCCCGCCAGGAAGTCTGCGCAGTGCTGCGCTAATCACAGGCAGTAAGACATTGCCTGATCTCTGCAGCCGCACATCAGGGCAATGTCTCACTGCCTGTGATTAGCGCAACGCTGCGCCGACTTCCTGGCGAGCTCTGCACGTGTTCCATGCGAACACGCCTGAGCTCATCCTTACTTGGAACCCCCAAACATTATATATATATATATATATATATATATATTCTCAGAGACCCTAGAGAATAAAATAACAATCGTTTTTTTTTTTTTTATATAGTATAACGTGAAAGATGATGTTATGCCGAGAATTGTGATATTCTAAGCAAAAAATAAATAAATTGTGATTCCTATTCAGAAACGTGCAGCTCTACTAACTAGTAATGATTGTTCCTGTATAAATAAAGATGAAGGCCTCTTGAATGCATTCTTTAGGATAACTACGGTAGCAATACATTATAACTACTGACAATACCAGACATGGTATTGTGTAGTTCCTGCTCTACAAACACAGCACACACATTCCCACGACTTCAGCTCTCCATGGAGCCACATGGGCCCGCACAGCATGCTGGGATTGTAGTCCCCTCTGAGCTCCCGCCCATTCACTTCAACAGGGCCACGGACTCCATTTCCCAGCATGCCCCACTCTGCCCACACATGCCCCAAGTCCATGCTCTCCGCTCTGCCAGTACCTGAGGCTTCGCGGCTCCCTTCCCGGGTCTTCGGTTTTCTGCGGGAGTAAAAACACACACTATGGTGAACAGCAGTCCGCAGCGGAAGTATAACAAATCGAGAGTAGGAAGGAGACTTACTGCGCCGCGACATGATGTCCGGAGGTTCAAGAGCAGTTAAGGGAAGAGTCGTGAACTAAGCGGAGAAACATTGGCTGCTCTATCAGGGCGGGGTCTCCGCGAGGGAAGAACGACAGCCGTTAAGGAAGTCATGGTTCTCTTGTCAGCCAGACCAGTTTATCAGGTTTATTTAAAGACAAACATTTTATTTTTAATTATTGTTTTCAATTTATTTTCCAGTCACAGGTACAGAATAAGTATAAAACTCCTGCTGTTTTTTTAATTTAAGCATCCTGTTGGGGGAAATTTCCCTTCACTTCCTTTTGTGGAGTCACAAAAGTGTGAGGAAATTTTTTGACAAAACTAAGGGTAGACTTAGAAAATTGAAACTTACAAAGTTTCCACTCCCCCATGAGAAGATTTCTGCACACTTAAACCTCCCTCCCGTGACAACGGTTGCAAGGACAAATGGAATGGGGACACTAGTAAAAACCTGAAGGGGCTTCAACCCCTTCACTGCCAGAGCAGGTTTTGCTTTTTTTTTTTATTATTTTGCACCTGTAGTAAAGTTCACATTTTTAGTCCTGAAGGTTAGTTAAAACCCCTCAAATATTATCTATGCAGAGACCCCACAGGATAAAATGAGTGGTCACAGTTTTTTTTATTGTGCCTAATTTTTATGGTAACAGTTTATCAAACCCGTATGTTTGTTAAAAAAAATAAAAACATGCTAAGCCCCCCCCCCCCCCCAGTTCACACGCTCAAGTCGCATGACACGCCACGCCGGAAATCTTGGAGTCCATCCCGACTGACATGGCTAATTACTGGTCCTCCAACTCTGACTCTGCAGCCAGGGGCCCTGTTTGGGAAGCCTTTAAGGCAGAGCTCAGGGGCTCATATTATATCTCAAGTATCAAACGGTACAGATCTGTTGGTCGGGCCACGCAAGATGCTCTCCAAAAAAACATTGGATGAGGCACGCGCCCACCATACAAGTAAGCCCTTCCTCCGAGACTCATGGTATGCTGACAGACGCTCATTGGGTGCTGCAGCTTGATATTGTGGATTTCACCAGGAAGCAACAACTACCTCTTGGCCCGCATTTATGAGCATGAGGGGAAAAAAACAGTAGGCTTCTTGCATATCTCGCCCACACAGACTTTCAAGACAGTTCGATTGCTGAAATTCAACTGCCAGATGAGTCAGCTACCTCTGACGCATAGACTATCAACCAAACCTTTGCAGAATTTTTTAGCAAGCTCTATGAAGATAAAACTGTACCTTCAGAGCAAGTCTTTATGGGTTTATTTGAATCACTTGACTTTTCAGCGCTCAGCACCCCCCAGCAACTCCTCCTAGATAAAGCCATAACACTAGAGGAAGTAACTATGGCCATACGCCTATTACCAACCAGTAAAACTCTGTGCCTAGATGGCCTCCCCTCAAAATGGTACCGGGCACACAGAGGACCTGGCTCCCAGGCTCCTTAAGACATTCCAGGAGTCTCTTAAGCAGGGGAACCTTCCTGACTCTATGAATGAAGCACTCATTGTCATACCCAAACCTGGCAAGGATCGGCTGCAATGTAGGTCTTATCGTCCCATATCCCTCCTAAACAGTGATGCAAAAATTCTAACAAAGATTCTCGCTCTTTGACTTCAGACGGTTATTCTATCTCTCATACTGCCTGACCAATCCAGTTTTATGCCTGGCAGGAGCACCTTTGATAACATTCGTAGGCTATTCTTGCATGTCCATAGTGCACCACATGCGAAATGTGGTGGATTGATTCTATCCTTAGACGTGTTGAAAGCCTTTTTGTGAGTTGGTCCTTCCTATGGGAAGCTATGGCATGAATGGGGTTTGGTTCAGACTATTATATGCTGACCCGAGGGCCGGAGTCCACACCAACAAAGATATTTTCATGTCATTTTCCTTGCAGAGGGGTACCAGGCAAGGGTGCCCTCTCTCTCCACTTCTGTTCGCACTGGCCATTGAGCCCTTGGCCCTGGTGGTGTGGCAGACGTCCGAGATAGGGGGCATCCGCTCTGCTCCAATAGAAGAGAAGATCTCTCTACGCGGACGATGCCCTTATATACTTGGAAAGTATATTACCACGGAAAGCTCATTTACTAAACCTAGTGCATGTAGTGGAGGAGTTTGGTGTAGTTTCAGGGCATCGGGTGTTTTGGGAAAAAATCTCAGGCCTTTCCTATAGGCCAGGGATCTGCAATTAGCGGACCTCCAGCTGTTGCAAAACTACAAGTCCCATCATGCCTCTGCCTTTGGGTGTCATGCTTGTGGCTGTCAAAGTCTTGCTATGCCTCATGGGATTTGTAGTTCTGCAACAGCTGGAGGTCCGCTAATTGCATATCCCTGCTATAGGCCCTCCTTTTCCTATTGAATACAGGGGTCATGTCTCCAATTAACGTCCCCCTTCAAATAAGTAGGTATTCAAATACATGGCGACCTCTCTAAATACGAAGAACTCAACATTACTCCTATAGTCAAACAGATGATGGAATAGTTTCATACCTGGTCGTCACTGCCCCTCAATCTAATTGGCCGCATAAATATTATTTAAAATAATTTTCTTACCAAAATTTCTATATTGTTTTCGAGCTGCCCCAATTTTCCTCCCTAAATTTTTTATTTTTTTTGCGAAAGTAGACTCCACCCTTTCTTCCTTTGTCTGGAATGGCCGCCAGCTACGTATAGTCAAGTCCTCATTACAGGCGGCTAAGGACGTGGGAGGCCTGGCCTACCCAAATTTAAGGAACTACTTTTCTTGCTTCCCAATGCACCTACGTCCATGCTTGCCTACACTCTGACCCTTAAACTCCCTCCACAGTGCTCTTAACGACCCTCTTTGGACCTTCTACCTCTCTCAGGGATGAACTACATAGGTCAAAGAGATCCGGGGCTCTAGATTAAATGTGTAAAGAGTAAACTAGTGCGCTCCACCTAATATGTCATAAAAAAATATAAAATTGATGCGCATAGATTGTCTCCTGTTGATGTCAGTTTTATGGCTTGCTGGGAGGGGGGAAAAACTCTGACACAGTCCTCTTTGGGTATCCTAACCTCCCTGGTCACCCGAACTTAACATGGTGGGTCAATTTGGTATCACTCATCTCTCTTATATAGTTGAGCATAATACCTTACTACCCTTTGACGCACTTAGACTTAAAGAGGAAGTAAACCCTGATGAGTTTACTTCCTCTTTCATTCCCTGCAAAGGCAAAGCATAATGGACTACTATGCATCGCATAGTAGTCCATTATGTGTCACTTACCTGACACAGGAGCCAGCAAAGTCGCCGCTGTCCCCTGTAGTCCGCGGCATCCATCTTGGTGGTGGCGTCTCGCAGCTCCGCCGCTGTCATTCGGCGAAGCCGCGATGACGTCACTCCCGCGCATGCGCACGGGAGTCGACACGCGCGGCAGCTCCATTCTTGGAAATGCCGCGCTCAGTGCGCCTGCGCGCCGCGGTCTACGGCGCATGCGCCGTAGACAGCGGTGCCCGTTTTCGGGCAAATATCTCCTAAACTATATAGGTTAAGGAGATATTTCTTGGACCTACAGGTAAGCCTTAATCTAGGCTTACCTGTAGGTCAAAGTGGTTTGTAATGCCCCGTACACACGAGCGGACTTTTCGACATCCAAACTCCGACGGACTAAGTCCGTCAGACTATCCGATCGTGTGTGGGCTGCAACGGACTTTAGCTTCGCAAAAGTCTGACGGACTTTAGAAATGAAGCATGCTTCAAATTTTCCCGAAGGAACTCCGCCGGACCCGGTCCCCTTCGAAAAATTCGCTCGTGTGTGTGCTACTCCGACGGACTAAAACCGACGCTAGGGCAGCTATTGGCTACTGTCTATGAACTTCCTACGTCGAATCCAGTCGTACGTCATCACGTTCGACTCCGTCGGAGTTTGGTGTGATGGTGTGTGGTCAAGTCCGTTCGGTCGAAAAGTCCGCCAGAACTCCGTCGAAACTCCGGCGGAACTCCTTTGGAGGTCTGTCAGACTTAATCCCTCTCGTGTGTACGGGGCATAAGGGTTTACAACCACTTTAAGTATGGTCTGGACCATAAATTCTTTTTTAAATATCTTTTACTAAGACATGCCTTTCGGGCACAATTTGGGTCATTGACCATTAAGCTCATGGAATCATCCATTGAGGACCTCTTGTCGTTTCCGGGAAATTGCCAAGCTGATGACAACCTTTTATGGTTGCCTCCAGTTGGTTGGGGCGGATCCTTTCCAGAACTCTCATCACAAATGACTGCTGTCAATGCCTGAGCTTTCAGAGAAGAACAGGGAAGAGGCAACCAAGATATGTTTTCAGGATATAATCAGCACTGCTGACATACTGATCCAATTTAAGTTAATACATCCCTTGCATTACACACCAGCCAGGCTGGTTCGGATGGGACTTGGCCAGGATATTGCATGTGCTAGATGTGATATGACTGCTGCAAAATTTTTTTTTTCCCGTTTTGGACCTGTCCTGTACTCTCAACCTTCTGAAATGATCTATTTGCTTTTTTTTTTTTACCACAAGCTTTACCTACCGATACCTCATACCCCAGAGGTTGGGCTCTTAGGAATTCTTAATGATCATGTTCCTCGTACACACGCCAGGACTTTGTTATGTATACTGTTTTTTTATGCACATAAAACCATCTTATTGCATTGGAAGGATGGGGGCCCTCTTTCAGCCCATGCCTTCTTTCGTAACGTTCATGCGGTCCTCGCCAAATTTAAATTGATATATAAGTAGGGCATGTGTTGGATGTCTTGGAGGATTTCTGGAGGATGTCCTTTCCTCACAACTCACTCGATGAGTCCTCCATCAGTGTATCAATGGAACTCGGGAACAGTGATCTGAAGGTTGCCATCACAATAACCAGGGATTGTTTTGCGTAGAACTTTCGCTACATTGGGGAATCTTGAAAATCTATTGCTGATATGGGGTCTTATGTGTGTGTATGTATGTTGTTGGGGTTTTTCTGTTCCTTCAGGGACTCCCAGCTCTGTGTACACTAAATAGTACATGACTTGATGTAGTCATATGCACCTTAACCACTTGACAACTGGGCACTTAAACCCCCCTCGTGACCAGACCAATTTTCAGCTTTCAGTGCTCTCACACTTTGAATGACAATTACTCAATCATGTAACACTGTACCCAAATTAATTTTTTGTCCTTTTTTCCCCACAAATAGAGCTTTCTTTTGGTGGTATTTGATCACCTCTGTTTTTTGTTTTTTTTGTGCTATAAATGAAAAAAGACAGGAAATTTTGAAAAAAAACAAAAATTTCTTTGTTTCTGTGATACAATTTAGTAAATTATTTTTTTTTTCAGGAATTTTTCTGCTATAAATGAAAAAAGACCGGAAATTTTGAAAAAAAACAAAAATTTCTTTGTTTCTGTGATACAATTTAGTAAATTATTTTTTTTTTCAGGAATTTTGGCCACAATTTATACTGCTACATATCTTTCGTAAAAATAACCCAAATTAGTGGATATTATTTGGTCTTTGTGAAAGTAAGAGAGTACACAAGCTGTGGTGCAAATCATACAAAATTGATCACATCTGTACTGGTGGCCTATCTCATTTCTTGCGACCCGTACAAGCCAGGAAATTACAAATACCCCCCAAATGACCCCTTTTTTGAAAATGGACATTCCAAGGTATTTATTAAGAGGCATGGTGAGCTTTTTGGTGTTGTCATTTTTTTCCCACAATTCTTTGCAAAATTAAGATTTTTTTTATTTTTTTCACAAAATTGTCATTGTAATAGGTTATTTCTCTCACTTGGCATGTGTATACCACAAATGACACCCCCAAAATAAATTCTGCTACTCCTCCTGAGTATTACGATACCACATGTGTGCGACTTTTCCACAGCCTGGTTACTTAGAGAGGCCCAACATGCAGGGAGCACCGTCACGTGTTCTAGGAGCATAAATTACACATCTAACTTGTTGGCTAACTATTACACTTTTGATTACACTTTTGAAGGGCTTGGAGCACCAGGACAGTGACACGACGTGGCACTGATACGTGGCACTGATGACACGTGACACTGATGAGAGATGCCACTAATACGTGGCACTGATGACACATGACACTGATTACAGATGGCACTGATACGTGGCATTGATGACATGTGACACTGATAACAGATGGCACGTGACACTGACAGGTGGCACTGATGACAGATGGCACTAATATGTGGCACTGGTGACAGTGATATGGCACTGATGACAGATGGCACTATGTGGCACTGATGACACGTGGCACTGATGTGGCACTGATCACAGATGGCATTATACGTGGCCCTGGGGACAGATGGCACTTATACGTGGCCCTGGGGACAGATGGCACTAGGGGGCAGATGGCACTGACAGGTGGCACTGGGGACAGATGGCACTGAAAGGTGGCACACTGGGGACAGATTTATTGGCACACTGGGGACAGATTACTACGGCCGCTGCAGCCGCTAATCTCTCCCTCCTCACACGCTGTCTGTGTGAGGAGGGAAAGCCGGTGATGCAAGATGATCTCATATGTTTACACGGCCAACACAGAACTTCCCCGGTGCGTGAGCGCGTAACGCGGAAGTAAACAGGAGGGCGTCCAGGGACGGCCTCCCGGCAATTGGCGTCCGCGCTGCAGCTGTCTTTCGGCTATAGCGCGGACGCCTAGTGGTTAAACCCCTGTAATGTTAGTCCGTCTCTGTGTTTTTTTTTTTTTTGTTGAAAAACTAAAACCAAAATAAACACCTTTCAAAAAAAAAAAAGAGTAGGGCATTTACACACCTCCTGAAGCCTGGCTAACAAACTCCTAGAGATGGCATCATCCTGTCCTGCCTTGTTGCCGGAAAAATCCTATCAAAATACTTACCGTAATTTTCCTTTCCTGGTGGACTCCATGGCAGCAACGTGTGGATTTAGTCCCGCCTCCATTACCCTATAGGACACTACTCCCATAAATATTTGCTTCCTGCCCACGGCCGTGTTCGGTAACTAGCCTACTCCAGCCATTTGGGAGGGAACTCCTGCCATGGAGTCCATCAGGAAAGGAAAATTATAGTAAGTATTTTGATAGGATTTTTCCGTTTTCCTGACAGCTTACATGGCAGAAACGTGTGGGAAATAACTCGCCATACACACCCGGGTGGGCAAAAATGCCCGAACAAAAAAGATTTATTTAACACTGTCAACCGACAGACCTTTCAAACCAAAATGAATGCAAGATAAAGTTGCCGGCTCAACACAATAGTGAGACATAAAAGTATGGGTCGATGACCAGGAAGCTGCTCTGCAGATCACTTCAGGTGCAACATGACGTGAGGCCGCCCATGAAGTTGAGAGACTTCTAGAAGAGTGCGCTGTAACTGCCTCAGGAGGAGCCAAGCCCTTCTCTCTGTAAGCCCATTGGATAGCCTGGATCACCCAAGCAACGATGGATCTGACAGAAGCCTTAGAGGCTTTGTTTTTCCCATGGAACAGAACAAAGAAAGAGTCCGTCTGATGAAAAGAAGCTGTAACATCCAAGTATTGCTTTAGAGTAACTCCCACATCCAGAGGGTGTGGATTCAGACTCCCAGCAAAATTGAAGATAGGAAGTGTGATTTCCTGGTTTTCATGGAAAACTGAGGTAACCTTGGGATTTGTTCCTAGCATCAGAATTAGGACCACTCTATTTGGGTAAAAAAAAGTGAGAAAAGGCTCCTTTGGACCTAAAGATTGGATTTCGGAAATTCTCTTTGCCGAAGTTACGGCTATCAGGAAAGAGGTTTTGAGTGTTAATTCTCTGACTGAAAGTGATTTGTCAAGTTGTGAAAAGAAATCCAGAACCAATGGAAGATCCATTTTGGGAAATCTAGGTTTCCTCTGTGGCCTTTGAAAAACTGTTGGACCAAAGGATGATTGGCCCATGTGACTCCAGAGAAGGCTGAAATTGCTGACACCTGAACACGAAGAGAACTGACAGATAGTGATATATCCAATCCTGTCTGCAAGAAACTGAAAACGTCCTGAACTGTGAGACTATTACAGGAGCTTGACCTGGAAGACATGTGGCTTGTAAACTTTGCCCAAATCCTCTCATATACCCGATTGGTGCTACTTCTTCTTGCACTAAGTAGAGTAGGAAAAACCTCTTCGGGCAGCCTAACGCCTCCAACCTTCCCCTTTCAAAAACCAAGCCTTTAGGCACAGGTGATCCGGGCAAGGATGTAGCCTCAACCCCTGCAATAGAAGATCTGGTCTGAAAGGTAAAGGAATCGGATCCCTGACACTGAGGAGCGATAGGAGGGGAAACCAAGGCCTGTTGGATCAGTATGAAATTATGGCTATCACATCTGCTGTTTCTGACCTGAGTCTCCTCAGGAACTGAAGAATGATAGGAGTTGGCGGGAAGGCATAGGCCCTGTGGAACCATAATTTCTCCATCAAGGCGTCCACCCCGTAGGCTTGGCGATCCCTGTACCTCGGTAGTTTCTTGTTGCAGGGGGAGGCAAACAAGTTGACATCCGGGGAGAGCCCCAACGTTAGGATCCAATCGAATATTTCCTTGTGAAGAGACCACTCGTTGTCTAGGAGTATTCGCGAAAGGAAGTCTTCCTGGACGTTCTGGACACCCAGAACATATGTCGCTGTTAGATTTTTCAGGTTCTTCTGAGCCCAGGTCATGATCGGTTCCACCTCTTAGAGAAGGGATACATTTTGAGTACCCCCTTGCCTTCTTATGTATGCCACTGCTATAGTATTGTCAAGTCTGAGTAGGACCGAGGCTCCTGAAATCAGATGACGAAAGGATAGTAGAGCCTGGAAGGATGCTCTTAACTCTAAGATGTTTGACACCATTCTTCTGGAAGGATGATCCCAGGTGCCCTGAGCCACTTCTGCCAGGCAGTGGGTGCACCAGCCCCTGTTGTTGGCATCTGTTGTTATAGTTACCCACGAGATGGGAAGAATGGAATGGCAGTTGCAAAGATTTTCCCGCTGGAGCCACCACGGAAGGGAGTTCCTCATGGATGAGGTGATCCGAATCAGCTGGGCTTTGCTGCCTGTCCACTGATGAAGGAAACCCTTCTGAAAGGGCCTCATCCTCCACTGCAGCCATCTCACTATTAGAATTGCCACCACCATAGTGCCTATAATTCTCAAGCACTGGAGAGCCTGGAGATGCGAGGCAGAGAGGGTTGGAAAGATTCTGTCTCTGGCTATTGACATCTTCTCTTCTGGTAACGAGATGGCCCTGACTGTATTGAATAGGGCCCCTAAAAACACCAGGGACTGAGATGGGTCTAACTGACTCTTCTCCAAGTTCAGGATCCACCCAAATTCCTATAGGGTGGAGATGACCTGCCCTCTGTGTACTAGGAGTTGCTCCTTGTCTTGAGCCAACAGCAGAAGTTCGTCTAAGTAGTGATGTAGACGAATCCCTTTGGTCCTCAGAAGAGCCACCACTGCCAACAGTACTTTTGAAAATACATGCAGAGAAGTTGGTAGCCCGAAGGGAAGGCACGTGAATTGAAAATGGAGCTCGCCCACGGAGAAGCGGAGAAATTGTTGGAATTTTTCTGCAATGGGAACATGAAAATAGGCGTCTTTGAGGTCTATGGAAACCA
Source organism: Lithobates pipiens (assembly GCF_037356315.1). NCBI lineage: Eukaryota > Metazoa > Chordata > Amphibia > Anura > Ranidae > Lithobates > Lithobates pipiens. The sequence goes on along the minus strand of NW_027507685.1, from coordinate 172,931,771 downwards.
TCCAGTCTCCTGATTGGACGGACTGTTGAATTGTGGATAACGTTTCCATCTTGAACCTTTCTTTTTTGATAAAACGGTTCAAGTGAGTCAGATCTATGACCGGCCTCCAGGCCCCACTCTTCTTCTGGACCATAAGGAGAGGAGAGTAAATTCCCATGCCTCGCTGGTTGACTGGAACATGGATAACGGCACTTTGAGCCAACAAAGTTTCCACGTAGGCTAGAAGAATTAGCCTTTTTTCTTCTGTAGCTGTAAGAGAAGCGGGGACCCACCTGAGTCTGGAAGCTTTTTTGAACCTCCAAGCATGACCTGAAGAGACCGTCTTGACGGTCCAGAAGTCTTGAATCGAGGCCGCCCAGACATGACGAAAGTGGAAAAGATGAGCCCCCATCTGACCTGTCTGAGCGGGCCCAATCTCAAAAAGATTTGGTCGGCTCCCTCTCTCATTTTGAATCACTTTTTGCAGACTTCTTGAAGGATGATTGTCTTGACTTCCAGGACCTGGAGAATTCACAGCCTGGTCTGTAACTGCGAGCTTCCCTAGCTCGTTCTTGATACTGCCCCTTTGGAAAAGATCTTCTTTGGCCCTGCAGGCAGCGATCCTGGGGAAGGAACCCCGACTTCCCACTTCCCAAGTGGCCTCATCCAATTTGTTGCCGAAAAGAGAAGACTCCTCGAACGGGATACGGCACCATACGCGTTTTGAAGCTGGGTCAGCCAGCCAGGGATGCAGCCACAGGGCCCACTTGGCGGTGACAGAGAGCATTAACTGGGCTGTAAGGCGTATAATGTCAATTGAGGCCTCCCCCAGAAAGGCAGATTCAAGCCTCAATTCTTGGATAGGTGAGCTTTTGGCTGTCTCTTCCAAGTTATTTCTGAGCGTCTCATCCACATTATCTGCCCATACCTCCATGGCCTTGGACATAGCCGCTAAAGCTGGCTTACAGGCCATACCTGCTGTAAGGTACACCCTCTTCAGGTCAGCATCAATCCATCTGTCCAGAACGTCCTTAAAAGATACTGTATCCTCCAAGGGAAGTGTCACATGTTTTACCAGCCTCATCACGGCTGCATCCACCAATGGGGCTGACTCCAAATGCCTCACTTCATCCTCCTTGAAGGGATAGAGCTTTGAGATTTTATAAAGCATGGAGTTTTTCTATTCCACCTTGCCCCATTCATCTGTGATGATTTCGCCAAGTTCAGAGACAAGTGGAAAATTCTCCCAATTCAGTGTTTCTCTAATAGCTTTAACCAGAAGAGGAAGCAGAGCAAAGTCAAATCCCATACAGGGACTATCCTCATCAGAGTCACTGTCAGAAATGGCAACTGAAGGGTGGCTATGCAAAGAGGATTCCCGAGTATCTTGTAATTGTGTCTCCCTCACTGAAGAACATGAAGGCTCTGCAGGAGGAACATAGGACTGATCATTAATATTTCTAAGTGATTCCTTAACAACTCTCTTCACCAGGGATTTAAGTTGCTGGTCTGTATTTCCTCTTTCCTTTAGAAGCCTTAGCTTAGTAAATATCACACAAAGATTTCCCTGCAGGAACTGGCTGAGTGACTGGAGTAAGCCATCAAGGAATGATATCGTTCCTCGCTACGGTGTCCTGATCTTGAGGAGAAACCGCAATGTTAAGATTTGGAAGACGAACGCTGGTGATGCGATTTAGAAGAGTCACTTCCTCTGTGAGAGCTGCGATGTTCTGAACTGGAGGGGCTGAAGGAACAAGAAAAAAACACAGGAAACACAAAATAAGGAATAATAAGGAAAACAATAACCAAACCACATACACCCCCCCCCCCCAATCTTTTTGTGAGGGGGCTGGCCACAGGCAGGTGGTGGAGAGTCCATATCTTCAGCGATATCCATCCGAGCTGAAAATGACATAGGGATCAATGCAAGGGACAGGAAAGACACAGCCCCCCATCCTAGAGTGCCACTTACCAGTAGCTGATAAACAGTAGCAAGGGGATGTCACCGCAATAGCCCGCAAACATTCCCAAGGCTTGCAGGCTACTTCCCCAGTTAGAGTGCCCCTGTGACATCACCACCGCGCCCGTGCACATGCGCGACTAGCGTCATTTTGCCGCTAACGCTCATGCGCAAAACCAAGCCTCGATTTCGTACCGCACTCGCACATGCGCAGAACGGTCAAAGGCGAACCCGGAAGTGAAACGGCGGCTGGAACGCAGGAAGACCCACCCGCCATGCCTGCCTGTCATACAAACAGAAGGAAAAGAAACAAACAGGAGAAATACAGGAACATAAACTGCTGCTATAAGGAACAAAGGAACATCTCACCACTCCCACCACAATCGACAAACAGGCCGAAGGGAAGACCAAATGAAACCGGACTTTCTAAGGGCAAAAATGGTCACCTGCTAATAGCTGACTATCCGACCAATGCGCCGCCTTCCTGCCAGTGGCCAGTATACTGGCTTCCTCCTTGCGCCACTCCATACCCTGCTAATAGCTAGGGCTTAGCGGAGTAATGCGACTTTCCACTCCCAGAGTCGCAGCTTCGGCCAACCTTGATCATGGGGGTGAAATCTTCGGGTAAAAAGACCACTACTTATCTTTGAGGGGGCAGGGAACAATGCAAAGATGATGTTAACCCATCGTGATTAAAATGAGCATAAGAAATGTAAATACTGACAGTGTTGTACATCTATCCTAAAGCATAACAAACAAAATAAGAATAGATAAAAAATATAAATTGCTAAATTATTTCAAACAGATTATAATGCCTATCCAGATGAAAGCCTGGGCTAATGCCTATCCAGATGAAAGCCTGGGCTAAGTGTGAGAACAAAAACATATATAAGGGAAAAAACCTTTGTAAATAATAATAATGAAAAATAATAAAAATAGTAACGAAAGATATTAGCTAGTCATAAAAAAAATTATTATATGAACTAATCATCAAAGAAAAAAGAGCATTATGAAACAAAAAATTTATGTATATATAATATATAATATAATGAAAAATATGAAATAAAGATAATGAATGCAGAATAAGAATAATGATAAAAAAAAAAAAAAGAATAATAAAAAAAAAAAAAATGATGGTAGATACTGTGTAATAATATTACTATTGATGTTGTGTGTTACAAATTACAATATTGAATCATTTCCAAACATGGATTATTCAAAAAACCCTTTCGGGCCATTTTGACCCTAATGCCGCGTACACACGACCGGACTTTTCAACATCAAAAGTCCGACGGAATGATTCCGGCAGACCATTTGATCGTGTGTGGGCTGCAGCGGACTTTTGATTTGCAAAAGTCTGACAGACTTTAGAAATGGAACATGTTTCAAATTTTTCCGCCAAAACTCCGCCGGACCCAGTTCCTACCGAGAAATCCGCTCGTGTGTATGCTAGTCCGACGGACAAAAACTGACGCGAGGGCAGCTATTGGCTACTGGCTATGAACTTCCTTATTCTAGTCCAGTCGTACGTCATCACGTGCGAATCCGTTGGACTTTGGTGTGATTGTGTGTGGCCAAGTCCGTTCATTCGGAAAGTCCATCAGAACTCTGTCAGAACTCCGTCGAAAGTCTGTCGGACTTAGTCCCTCAAAAAGTCCGGTCGTGTGTACGCGGCATTAGATAATTATTTGATAATACTGAGAACATCAATCTCTTCATTGAGGCCATCATGCGAAAAGGGCACCGAAAGAGTATATCCAAAAAGTCTCCCTTCGACAAAGAAGGGAGAATCTTTCGTTGTCAGTTAGGGTGCCCTTTGGGATGGCTTCAATGGCAAAAACCTCCATGTGTCTGAAATCCTTATTATGTACTTGACGAAAATGTCAAGGGATGCTGTGTTTTGTACAACCCTTTTTCGTAAACCAAAGGTGCTCCCCCACTCGTAGGGTGCGTATTGTGCGACCTACGTATAAGAGGCCACATGAGCATCTAAGGACATAGATTACGAACTCCGTGGAACATGTAATTGTCAGGCTAGGAGTAGATAACAGGTAACAGTTCAGCTGTGCTGATTATACAAAGAGTTCAAAGAACAAGAGCACATACCATGAGCAGGTCAGCTGGGACTTGTAGTTCACCGCTGCAGATGAAGGTAGATGTTTGCTGGACCTTGTAGTTTACTGCTGCAGATGAGGATAGATGTTAGCTGATGCTTGTAGTTCACCACTGCAGATTAAGGTAGATGTTTGCTGGACCTTGGAGTTCACTGCTGCAGATGAGGGTACTAGAGTAGAATCAGGCAAAGCGTAGTCTAGGCAAGCTGGGTCATACACAGGTAGATCAAAGTCCAAACGGTACCAAATCAGAAGTGAGCAAGGAGGGTCAAACAAGCCGGGTCATACATGAAAGACACAGAGCAGATATCAGCTGGATCAAACACAAATGTAAACTCTAACCAGGGGCGGATCCAGAGTCTAGTCTCGGGAGGGGCACTGCTATAAAATATGTTTTTTTGGGGGCAATTTATATGGGAAATGGCTGGTATTTGCGCTTCAATCATTACGGCACCATGGTTGTTATGGTGTCAGGATGATTGAAGCGCATTATTTCTATTAATACATTGTAATATAAAATTAAATGGTTCAACTCACCATAATGCAGAATAATGCCATGTCGCCTGCCACCAAATGCGGTTTGTCACTTGCCACGTCACTTGTCACCAAATGCGGATTGTTACTTGCCACGTCACCTGCCACACATTGCGGATTGTCACTTGCCACGTAGCCTGCCACACATTGCAGATTGTCACTTGCCACGTAGCCTGCCACACATTGCGGATTGCCACTTGCAACGTAGCCTGCCACACATTGCGGATTGTCACTTGCCACGTCACCTGCCACACATTGCGGATTGTCACTTGCCACGTCGCCTGCCACCAGATGCGGATTGCCACGTAGCCTGCCACACATTGCGGATTGCCACTTGCCTCGTCACCTGCCACACATTGCGGATTGTCACTTGCCACGTTGCCTGACACACATTGCGGATTGCCACTTGCCACGTCACCTGCCACACATTGGGGATTGTCACTTGCCACGTCACCTGCCACACATTGTGGATTGCCACTTGCCACGTAGCCTGCCACACATTGCGGATTGCCACTTGCCACGTCACCTGCCACACATTGCGGATTGTCACTTGCCACGTTGCCTGCCACACATTGCGGATTGCCACTTGCCACGTCACCTGCCACACATTGGGGATTGTCACTTGCCACGTCACCTGCCACACATTGCGGATTGTCACTTGCCACGTTGCCTGCCACACATTGCGGATTGCCACGTCACCTGCCACACATTGCGGATTGCCACTTGCCACGTTGCCTGCCACACATTGCGGATTGCCACTTGCCACGTAGCCTGCCACACATTGCGGATTGTCACTTGCCACGTCACCTGCCACACATTGCGGATTGCCACTTGCCACACATTGCGGATTGTCACTTGCCACGTTGTCTGCCACACATTGCAGATTGCCACGTAGCCTGCCACACATTGCGGATTGTCACTTGCCACGTCACCTGCCACACATTGCGGATTGTCACTTGCCACGTCACCTGCCACACATTGCGGATTGTCACTTGCCACGTCACCTGCCACACATTGCGGATTGTCACTTGCCACGTCACCTGCCACACATTGAGGATTGCCACTTCCCACGTAGCCTGCCACATATTGCGGATTGTCACTTGCCACGTCACCTGCCACACATTGCGGATTGTCACTTGCCACGTCACCTGCCACACATTGCGGATTGTCACTTGCCACGTCACCTGCCACACATTGTGGATTGCCACTTGCCACGTCACTTGCCACACATTGCGGATTGTCACTTGCCACGTTGCCTGCCACACATTGCGGATTGCCACGTAGCCTGCCACACATTGCGGATTGTCACTTGCCACGTCACCTGCCACACATTGCGGATTGTCACTTGCCACGTCACCTTCCACACATTGCGGATTGTCACTTGCCACGTCACCTGCCACACATTGAGGATTGCCACTTGCCACGTAGTCTGCCACACATTGCGGATTGCCACTTGCCACGTAGCCTGCCACACATTGCGGATTGTCACCTACTGTGTCACTTTTCTGCTAAGGTGGTCTTTTGTTGGGTCCCAGAGTGAAGATAGGCAGCAGAGAGATGATGTAATCTCTCTGCTGCACACAGCTTCCTACACAGTGAGGGCGGAACTGGAGGGATGCAGGGCAGTGAGAGATGATGTCATCTCCCTGCTCCCCTGCCTGCTGGCTTCCTGATTGGCCAGCAGCCCTCCTAAGCCGCCCCGCGTCCCCCCCCCCCCCCCCTCACCGTCCACTCAGCGCGGGTACCCGCGGAACCGACCGCGCGGGTACCCGCGGAACCGGCCGCGCGGGTACCCGCGGAACCGGCCTGCCGGTATTCTCGGGGGGGCAATTGACCCGTTGCCCCCCCTGGATCCGGCCCTGACTCTAACATGAGCACTGGCTGAATGCTGATACAGGTGATTTAAAGGTGAGCTGGCCAATCACTGTTGTTTCCCAGACAAAGGCTGTGTCAGGTGAGCTGTGCTGGGTCCTAAAGGGATTCTAGTACTGACAGTACCCCCCTTTCTCGAGGGGTTGCTCCTGCACCCCCAGGCTTACTTGGATAACGGAGATGGAACTTCTTCTTAAGTAGATTAGCATGAAGATCACAAGCTGGTACCCAAGATCAATCCTTTGGGCCGAAACCTTTCCAACAAACGAGATATTGTAAGGAATTCATATTCTTGACTGTCCAGCACATCCACAGGTTCTGGTTCATTTACTAGGAGGCTGGAATGAACAGGTTTCAACAATGAAACATGAAAGACATTTGGAATGCACATGGATGGAGGAAGTTTTAATCTGTAGGACGCAGGATTAACAATCTCCGAAATTTCATAAGGCCCGATGAATTTTGGGCCAATCTTTTTAGATGGAACATGCAGGGACAGATTCCTAGATGATAGCCACACTTTGTCACCAACTTTATATCCTGATGCCTTTGAGCGCTTCTTGTCAGCTGTTTTCTTAAAAGCCTGCACAGAGCGAGAAATAGCAGGATTTACATCGGACCAGATTTTGGAGAAATTGGCATCTGGAACATCAGAGGGCGAAAGATCAAAGGAGCACACACAAGGATGCAACCCGTAAACACAAAAGAAAGGAGAGGTCCCTGTAGATGTGCTGGCACAATTATTAAAGGCAAACTCTGCCCATGGTAGGATGTTGACCCACGCCACCTCATCTTTGGCCATCAGACAACGTACCATCTTCTCTAGGGTGTGATTAGTCCTTTCAGTTTGGCCATTTGTCTCAGGATGATATGCTGAAGAATATGACAATTTAATCCCCAGATGAGAGCAAAGGGCCTTCCAAAACTGGGCTATAAACTGAGAGCCACGGTCAGAGACAATGTTTATTGGTGCCCCATGGAGCTTGAAAATATGCTTAATGAATAAAGATGCCAGTTTTTTAGCAGATGGAAGCTTCGGAAGCGGAACAAAGTGGGCCATCTTACTGAACCTGTCTACCGCCACCCAGATCGTGGAACATCCCTGGGACGGAGGCAAATCAGTGATAAAGTCCATAGATAAATTTGTCCAGGGACAGGTAGGTATTGGTAGAGAACGTAGAAGACCGGGGGGTTTAGAGGTACTGCTCTTGCTTCTGGCGCAAACTTCACAGGCCTGGACGAAGGCTAACACATCCTGCCTAATCGATGGCCACCAGAGGTTGTGAGAGATAATCTTAAAGTTTTGTCTAAACCCCGGATGTGCTGCAGGATTTGATGCATGTACTTGCTGCAATACCTGCATACGAAGAGCCAGGGGAGTGGAGGGAGGGGCTTCAGCCTGTGCTGGTAACAAGGCCTCAGAGATGTCAGTCTGGGTAAAAGCCAAAATCCTATCCTCTGAGATAATGGTTTGTGGAGGAAGCGGAGGAGGAGACTTTGATAAAAAGCTGCGAGACAAGGCATCAGCCTTAATGTTTTTTGGTCCTGGTATATAAGAAATTGTGAAGTCAAATCTAGCTTTATGGCTAAAAGTTCTCTGTTGCCTATATCATAATGAGCTCTGCTGGGGAATATTTACGGGACAAGGCACAGGGGTGGATGGCAGCATTTACAGGATCCTTTTGTGACAAAAGCCCACCCCTACTTCAGATGCATCTACCTCTACAATAAAAGGTAGCTCAGGAACAGGATGCCATAGAATTGGTGCAGAGGTAAAGGCTTTCTTTAACTGAGTGAAGGCTGCCTGGGCTTCAGTAGTCCATTTAAATGTAGTCGGAGTCTTCCTGGTGAGAGAGGTGTTGGGATGTGCAGTGGTGGTAAAGTTCTTAATGAATTTTCAATAGAAATTTTCAAAGCCCAGGAAGCGTTGAACTGCCTTCAGGTCTGAAGGTGGTGCCCAGCCTAAAATGGCTTAAATCTTGGTTGGATCCATGGTGAGGCCTGTGTCAGAAATTAGGTATGCCAGGAAAGGTACTTGTTTAACATGGAAAAAACATTTTTCAGGCTTTACAAAAACAGAGTGAGTCTTTTGTCGGGCCAATACCGAACAGACATGCTTCTGATGTGTTTCAAGATTGGGAGAGTATATCAAAATATAATCTAAATATACAAGCATGAAGCGACCCAACATGTCACGGAAAACATCATTCATAAATTTCTGAAAGACAGCTGGTGCATTCCTGAGGCCGAAAGGCATGACAAGACATTCGTAATGACCATCCTTGGTGTTAAAGGCCCTCTTCCATTCATCGCCTGCACGTATGCGCACCAGATTATAGGCTCCCCTTAAATCCAGTTTGGAGAAGATTTTGGCTCCCTGGATGTAAGAGAACAACTCTATGATGAGAGGGAGAGGATACCGATTGGGGATAGTTATTTTATTTAGACCTCTGTAATCAACACAAAATCTCAGTCCCCCATCCTTCTTCTGGACAAAGAAGCATCCTGCTCCTGCAGGAGATGTGGAAAGATGGATGAAACCCTAGCTAGGTTTTCCTGGATGTATTCTTGCGAACCAAGATTCTCTGGTTCAGACAGTGGAAAGACTCTCCCTCGAGGAGGTGCAGTGTCAGGCAAGAGGTCAATGGGACAATCATAACTGCGATGAGGAGGTAAAGTGTCGGCAATCCCTTTAGAAAACACATCCCGAAGGTCCTTATAACAAAGCGAAATCTGTTCCATTCTCACTTGACAGGTAGCAAGTCAAACAGGGTGCTGGATGCAGTTCTTTTTACACTGATTGGACCAAGCCAGAATATTTCCTGTTGGCCAGGATTGTGCTTCTGAAGCCAAGGAAGGCATAGGATCAAAGGAGTGGATGGAGAGTCAATGACAAGACATGAAATCTTCTCCCAATGCAAAGCCCCCAATTGTAACTGGAAAGGGTTGGTGGATTGGAGCACTAGGTCTTGTGAGAGAGGCCGATTATCCACGGAGATCAGGCGGACTGTGCAATCTAGAGAATGAGTTTCCAGGGACAAAGAGGTAGAGTCTTATCAATAAAATCCTCAGCTGCTCCAGAATCCACCAAGGCCAGCAGCTTATAAATCAATCGTTGGTGAGATTGTCGTTATGCTGAGCTGACACGCTTTTTATTCTGATTTTATCTTTATGTTGATATAAGCGCAATTTGTAAGGGGGGAAGGTGTAATTGCAATAAAGGGTATACGACTATATCAGATCTCTTGTGTTTCCTTGCATGTTGACGCTTTACGAGGAGAGATTTTGTCAGTGTGTGGATGAGTAAAGAGACCTGGCGGAGCAGAGAGATTTAAAGACCTAACATACAAAGCCTGTTTGCAGTACTGTTCTGGTAAGCGGCCAGCCATGGCGGATTGCACAAAGGTGGATACGGTGATGGTGTAGGACTGTTACTCCTTGTGACTGAAATAGATCTCTACGGTGGATGGCACCTCTTTGCTGACATTTCTACCTCTATCACCTTCAATTATGGACTTTTGCTAGCATGTGATAAATGTGATGCTTATAATGTGATTAGTGGCGTTCTAATTTAGATCGCTTATTTTAAAATTGTTTAACATTTCACTCTCTATGACCTACAGGTGAGGTCTGAGAAGCGTTTTAGATTTATACATTGAGCGCTGTTAGTGTCTGATTTTTTAATTAGCCACATTGTATACAAAAGTATACGATTGTCCCCCTCGGGGATGAGAGTAGACCTAAGGTGACCTCCCCGCAATCAGCTAGGTCCTGGAGTTTCCCGCACGTGTAGGTCACGAACCGAGCATATGACCCTTGAGGCCACAGTATAAGCAGAGTCCCATATTACACCGGCATTTGTGTTCCTGGTCAGATAACCGGGCGGAGCCTAACTGCATAGGTTCTTCCTCAGATTTGGCACTGGAGGTGGAATAGTCAGGTGGCAAGGAAGGTATATAGTTTGCCACACCCATTGTTTGTTCTCGCCTCCTCTCTCACTGGCAGTGGTCAATTCTAATGGCTAGACACATAGCCTCCTCCAGTGAGGCTGGGTAGGAGAAGTTGACTAGAGCGTCCTTAATTGCATCTGAAAGGCCAATTCTAAACTGGCTGCGGAGAGCTGCATCATTCCAGCCAGATCCCGGGGCCCACCTGCGAAACTCTGAGCAATACATTTCAGCTGTGGTAGTTACTTGTTTTAAGTTACGCAAGGTTGATTCTGCAGTAGCAGCACGATCTGGATCATTATATAGCAACCCAAGGGCTTCAAAGAAGGCATCTACTGTTAGCAGGGCTGGATGGTTTGGTTCCAGGTTAAAGGCCCAAGCCTGGGGGTCACCTTGTAGTAGAGAGATAATGATTTGAACCCTCGGAGTTTCAGGGCCAGACGAGGATGGCCTTAACTTGAAATATAATTTGCAGCTGTTTTTAAAGTTGCAAAACCCTTTACGGTCACCAGAAAACCGGTCGGGCAAAGGAATTTTTGGTACAGATGGAGTTTTTGTAGCGGTGGTAGTAGAAGGAGATTGCACCTTGGTAAGCTCTGTGGCCATTACCTGAACTTGATGGTATAAACGTCAAAGTTCTTGTGCAAACAACAGCCTGCTCAGGATCCATGATAGGTTTCCCTTTATGTATGGCTTGTGTTAATGTCAGGCTAGGAGTAGATAACAGGTAACAGTTCAGGTGTGCTGATTATACAAAAAGAGTTCAAAGAACAAGAGCACATACCATGAGCAGGTCTAAGCAGAGCAGGTCAGCTGGGACTTGTAGTTCACTGCTGCAGATGAAGGTAGATGTTTGCTGGACCTTGTAGTTTACTGCTGCAGATGAGGATAGATGTTAGCTGATGCTTGTAGTTCACCGCTGCAGATGAAGGTAGATGTTTGCTGGACCTTGTAGTTCACTGCTGCAGATGAGGGTACTACAGTAGAATCAGGCAAAGCGTAGTCTAGGCAAGCTGGGTCATACACGGGTAGATCAGAGTCCAAACGGCACCGAATCAGAAGTGAGCAAGGAGGGTCAAACAAGCCGAGTCATACACGAAAGACACAGAGCAGATAGCTGGATCAAACACAAACGTAAACTCTAAGGCCGCGTACACACGCGCGGACTGTTCGCCCAACTTTGTCCGTCCAACAGTTTCGGCAAACAGTCCGCTCAAACTTAGCATGGACGGACATGGCCACACACGACGGACGAACAGTTTGCTGAAACCGTGCGCGATGACGTGAACGGCACGTACGACGGGACGAAAAATACGACGTCCTATACACTGCATTATAGCTTTCGGCGTGAAAATCCTTTCTGAGCATGCGTGCAACTTTGTTTGACGAACAAGCCTACACGGTTTCAGCGGACAGTTTTACGGAATTTCCGAAAAACCTTGTCCGTCCAACTGTCCGCTGAAACTGTCCGCTGAAAGCCCACACACGAGCGGACTGTCCGCCCAAACACTGTTCAGCGGACAAAGTTGGACGAACAGTCCGCCCGTGTGTACGCGGCCTAACATGAGCACTGGCTGAATGCTGATACAGGTCATTTAAAGGTGAGCTGGCCAATCACTGTTGTTTCCCAGACAAAGGCTGTGTCAGGTGAGTTGTGCTGGGTCCTAAAGGGATTCTAGTACTGACAGTAATGAACTGTTTAATTTCAAAGGACTTGCCTTTATTTGTAACTATCGTTGATTGGCCATGGGAGATCGATTGGCAAGTGAGACAGCCTCTTTTTCGGCACTGAAAATTCCCAATTCTATTGTCAAAGTACGTTGTGATATCCAATGCTGGTCTGTTATTTGATTTCACCAATTTACTTGGGGCAATAATATTTTTTAGTGTTCGTGAATGTCTAAACGTTACCTGTGTTTTAGGGGGAAGTACTGGAGCTAAGATTTGGTCAAGCTTCAAGATATTATAATGTTTAAATATTATTTTGGATATGGATTTATATTGGGTATTGAATGTTGAAACGAACCTTGCTGTAGTGGTCTTATCTGAGGATTTTTCTATATGGTCACTGGTAGAGGATTTAGATGGTGACAGCTACTAAAAAAACAACAAATTAGAGAGGGATATTATGGATTATAAATCTGGTCATGTTTTCGAATGGAAATTGACAATTCCCTTAGGAAATCAGAGTTGAAAACAAGGTGGAAATATTCATCCCCGTTCTCCTGGTTCAGACTCTGAGGAGAATAAAGAAAGAGACTATACAAAAAAGGCCCATAATAATAATAAAGAAAGCAGAAAGAAGACAACTACTAATAATAACAATAAAAATAAGAAAAACGATAGATATAGGAGTAGTAAGCAGAAACAACCACAAAAATACACACGCACATATGGTTATCAGAATGATTTGGGCCACCCCATGGAACAGGTGTTGGGCCCCAATCCCAGCCATACTTCATATGACACTGGGAATGGTTCAACCTATCTTAGTCAACAGTTCATCTCATACAGGCATAGAGATTAGCCTCTTTGAGGTCGAGTCATCCTCTAATGATCCTATAGCTCCATCTATGCAACAGAATGAGAATTACCACATACTACCAATTTTCTCTGTAACTACTTCTAATAGATACAGTCCTTTATCTAAAGATTTGGACATGTATATCAAATAAGGGACCCGCCCGAGGGCTAATGTTTTATCCACCGCCTTGAGCAAGAAAGCGACAAAGGATGACTCTAAGGATACCCTCTATTCTTGATGAGAGTTTTTAAGTCATATCTCCAAAGAGAGGACCACTACCAAAAGAGAAACGAAAACTAGAAGAGGTTGTAGAGGTGGAAGAAAATGTAAGACTAAACAAAAAGAAACGGTAGGTGACAGTACTAATAAGATTTACAATTTATTGTCATACACTCTAACTGCATATGAACTATCCTTACTAAAAAAAAGGCCTACGTTTTTCTCCATCTGCGAGACCAAATAGATTTGGTCTCTTTAACCACTTAAGCCCCGGACCATTTGGCTGGTCAATGACCAGAGGACTTTTTACAATTTGGCACTGCGCTGCTTTAACGGGTAATTGCGCAGTCATGCAATGTTGTACCCAAACAAAATTTGCGTCCTTTTTTTACCACAAATAGAGCTTTCTTTTAAAGTTAGTTTATTGACTCTGCAATTTTTTTTTTTTTTTGCGATATAAACGCAAGAAGACCGAAAATTTTGAAAAAAAATGATATTTTCTACTTTTTGTTTAGAAAAATCCAATAAGCTCAATTTTAGTCATACATTTAGGCCAAAATGTATTCAGCCACGTCTTTGGTAAAAAAAAGTCAATAAGCGTATATTAATTGGTTTACGCAAAAGTTGTCACGTCTACAAACTAAGGTTACATTTTCTGGAATTTACGCAGCCTTTAATTTGACTGCCTATCTCATTTCTTGAGGTGCTAAAATGGCAGGGCAGTACAAACCCCCTCCAAATTACCCCATTTTGGAAAGTAGACACCCTAAGGAAATTGATAAGAGGCATGTTGAGCCCATTGAAGTGAAAAACTCAATACAAATCACAAAAAAAATGCAAATCAAAAGTTCAATCAAGAAAAAAAGGAGTCTTTGTAATCAGGGAATCTTAGTTCCAAAAAGAAGCCAGCGAACAGGAAAATCAATCCTTTTTACGAATACAGTGGAATCTTCCTGACTTTGCCACTATCACATCCAGATCTGAAAAAGGTTTGACTCTTACCGCAATGGGTGGACTCCAAACCAGCGGAGTCGTTAGCGCGAGCAGACAGCCCTCTGCAGGGTTCTTTTGCGTGTATTCCGTTCCGGTGTACTACTGAGGGCATGGATAGATGCGGATCATTCGAAGGTAACCAGCCTAGATCGAAAAGTTCCGGAAACTGTCGTACGTCCTGCTTCTCCTCTTGGTCACCGTAGAGAAAGGCAAAGTGGCCGTCCGATCTCCCTGTATGCCTAGAGTTATCTAAAGCTCCCCAGCGAATCGTCGGATGCCAAGGTTTTTCAGTGCGCAAACCTGTAGTGAAACACAAAACACTCGGGCCTCCCGGCCACGAGCGAGGGGAAGGGAAAAACAAAAGAGGACTCCGATCGTGAACGTACCGTTAAGCAGTCGACAATTTTATTAATAAAAAAATATATACACGACAGACCAAAGGTATGACCGAATAGGTCCGATTATCCTCCTGGGGCACCGGAGGATAACTTTGTGCAAAAAAAAAAAAATAACAATAAAATAATAATGTCTTTTTTCCACAACTTGTGTCAAAATATAAAATATTCCACAGACTCGACATGCCTCTCAGCAAATAGCTTGGGGTGTATACTTTCCAAAATGGGGTCATTTGGGGGGTTTTGAACTGTCCTGGCATTTTATGCACAACATTTAGAAGCTTATGTCACACATCACCCACTCTTCTAACCACTTGAAGACAAAGCCCTTTCTGAGACTTTTTTTTACATGCAAATTTCTCAAGAAAATTACTTTGAACTCCCAAACATTAAGTATTTTTTTTAAAGCAAAGGCCCTACAGATTAAAATGGTGGGTATTTGATATTTTTTTTCTCACGTTATTTGCGCAGCGATTTTTCAAACGCATTTTTTTGGGAAAAAACGCACTTTTTTAATTTTAATGCACTAAAAATCATTATATTGCCCAAATGTTTGATGAAATAAAAAAGATGATCTTAGGCCGAGTACATGGATACCAAACATGACATGCTTTAAAATTGCGCAGAAACGTGCAGCGGCGACAAACTACATACATTTTTAAAAGCCTTTAACGCCTTTACAGGTGACCACTTTAGATTTACGGAGGAGGTCTACGGCTAAAATCAGTATCCTCGATCTGACCTTTGCGGTGATACCTCACATGCATGGTGCAAATGCTGTTTACATATGACGCCAGACCGATGCTTGCTTTCGACGTTGCGCCTTACCAGGTGGGGACAGGGGTGTTTTTTTTTGTTTTTTCATTATTTATTTTGCTTTTTTATTTTATTTTTAAACTGTTCCTTTCATTATATATATTTTTTATTGTTATCTCAGGGAATGTAAATATCCCCTATGATTGCAATAGGTAGTGACAGGTACTCTTTTTTGAAAAAATTAGCGTCTATCAGACCCTGCATCTTTCCTCTGCCCTCAAAGCATCTGACCACACCAAGATCGGTGTGATAAAATGCTTTCCCAATTTCCCAATGGTGCTGTTTACATCCCGCAAAATCTAAGTCATGAAATGCTCGTAGCTTCCGGTTTCTTAGGCCATAGAGATGATTGGAGCCATTCTGGTCTCTGATCAGCTCTATGGTCAGCTGGCGGAACCACCGGCTGCATTCTCAGGTTCCCTGTTGGGACAGGAGAGCCTGAGAAAACCATGGAAGATGGTGGGGGGGGGGGGGGGGGCATACCCTCATACCCTCATACCCTCATACCCTCATACCCTCCCACTGCTTGTAAAAGCAGTCTGGAGGCTAATTAGCCGCTAGGATTGCTTTTACATGAAAGCCGACCGATGGCTGAAAAGAATGATACCAAGATGATACCTAAACCTGCAGGCATCATTCTGGTATAAGCACTCAAAGTCCAGCAACATACCAGTACATTGCTGGAACTGGTTGGGCATATATTGTAATTTTTTTTCATGCAGCCTGTGGGCTGAACGAAAAAAATATATTGATCGGTGGGTATGCCCACCATTAGAATACCTCCCTTCATCCACCCACTTCTAATGGTGGGCATACATGCACCATTTATATATGCCGAAGCATGGGGGCATCCGCCCCAAAAGGTAGGAGCAAATCGCTACTCCACCCCTGCTGCCCCCATGCTTTGGCATATATGCTCTTTTTTAGCTGTGGTGGTGAAATCACCTCCGACAGCGCTGGAGTCATGGCTTTATGTATCGTGGGAGCAAACGCTGTTGCTGTCGAGATAAATAAATCTGTGCTGCAGCCGAATGACGTACCTGCTAAGCAAATGATGATTAACAATAAAACAAAGTAACATTACAGTATAACAGTAAGACATACCATACCTGCAAAGCAAATACAAAAAAAACATAGTAAAAAATAAAACATATTTAACGCAACCTGTGCCTAAAATATATATATATGCAGAAGCATGGGGGCATCCTCCCGCAAAAGGTAGGAGCAAATCGCTCCTCCACCCCTGCTGCCCCCATGCTTCGGCATATATGACCTTTTTTTTAACTGTGGTGGTGAAATCACCTCCAACAGCGCTGGAGTCATGGCTTTAGGTATCGTGGGAGCAAACGCTGTTGCTGTCAAGATAAATAAATCCGTGCTGCAGCTGAATGGCGTACCTAAAAACAAAAAATGGTTAACAATAAAACATTGCAGAATATATACAGTACAAAGGAGCAGAACAATAGAGAGAGAATAGAGAGAGAGAGAGAACAATAAAACGACAACTATTTTTTTTTATGTAACTGCAACAGTTCTAACTGTTGTAACTGTTCCAGTGGTTTGGGTTTCTCAAAATGTGATGGCACCTTGGGAGACCCTGTGAACGTGTGCCTAGTCTGTGCAATGCTGTACCCTACTCCTAAAACTCAATTAGTGCATGGTAGCATTCAAAACATTCACCAGTACAAAGACCAGGATTGTCAGGACAGAGGGGACAATAATGACGGGTGTCACGCCTATATCCGTGCTTTCTGCAGACACAACATTTTCTTTGGGGGGCTTGTTGGGTAGGGGTACGCGGGAGGACATAAGGATAATGCCTCTCATGCAGCCGGCTTACTGCTCTGACGATATCTTCCTGGAATTTAAGGAAGGATCCAGTCCGTCCTGAAGCTCTGTGTAGCACATGAGCGTTCAGCATAGCCAATTGAAATAAATAAACAGACACTTTTTTGTACCAGCATCTGGCCTTACGGGCAACTAGGTACGGATCCAACTGGTCATTGAGGTCCACCCCTCCCATATTTTGGTTATATTTGTGGACACAGAGGGTGTGAGGAAATGTTCCATCCGCTGATAATATCTGTCTTTTGGCGTGCAGTACTGAGGTCCACCAGCAGGTGTCTCCTGTCAGTTTTGAGCTGTCAGGAGAGCTTTTCCCTGCTGATGCTATATCATCTTTGGGCTGCAGTACTGGCGTCCACCAGCGGATGGATCCTGGCAGTATGGAGCAGGCAGCACCTCCTGCAATCAGGTGTCACTTGAGGCCAATCACAGGCCTATAAATAGCTGGCAAGCACTCATATGTTTGCCTCGGTATTGTTCCTTGTGCCCTGACCTGCTGCTGCTGCTGCTGCTGCTGCTGCTGCTGCTGCTGCTGCTGCTGCTGCTGCTGCTGCTGCTGCTGCTGCTGCTGCTGCTGCTGCTGCTGCTGCTGCTTGCGAGCGAGCGAGCCTGATTCTGAACCTGTGACCCGTGGTTCTGATTCTGTTTCCCTGACCTGGTCCCTACCCTGTCCCACCTGTTACCATTATCCCTGTCCTGCAGTCTTATCCATCCATCCTCTCCCTGTCCTGTGTTCCCTACCCCATCTGCTGATCTCCCCTGTTATGACCTTGGCCTGGCTTGTGTCTCTGATTCTGGACTGACCTTGTTTATTTACTGATCCTCTGTGCATGACCCTGGCCTGCCTATCGTTTACGATCCTAGCATTTCCCATTTATTGTACATATCTGTCTGTTGTTGTTTGGGGGTCTCTGTTGGTTGATTTATTGCACTGTGTGGTTGTATTTATATTATTCACTTTCCTTAACCACCTCGCGCCCGGCCTATAGCCGAATGATGGCCGTAGAGCAGGCGCGTTCGTCCGGGAGGCCGACCCTGGACGTCCTAATGTTTACTTCCGGCCGCATCGTGGAAGTTCTGTGTTCGCCGTGTCCCCCGGGGACAGGCAAACACAGATCGCTGTAAACGGCCAATCACAGCAGCCGTTTACAGCGTGATCGGTATATCCAATGGGAGATGATCTCATATGTAAACATATGAGATCATCTCTCAGCACCGCTCTCCCTCCTCACACAGACAGTGTGAGAGGGGAGAGATGAACGGCTGCAGCGGCAGCCGTTCTGCCTTGAGTTGAGAAAAAAAAAGTAAAAAAAAAAAGTGCCATCCTTCCCCAGCAGTGCCATCCTTCCCCAGCAGTGCCATCCTCCCCCAGCAGTGTCATCCGCCCCAGTGCCATCCACCCCAGTGCTACCTGCCCCCAGTGCCATCCACCCCAGTGCTACCTACCCCCAGTGCTACCTGCCCCCAGTGCCACCTGCCCCCAGTGCCACCTGTTGTCAGTGCCATTTGTCCCCAGTGCCATCTGTCATCAGTGCCACGTATAAGTGCCATCTGTCATCAGTGCCACGTATTAGTGCCATCTGTCATCAGTGCCACGTATCAGTGCCATTTGTCATCAGTGCCACCTGTCAGTGTCACGTGCCATCTGTTGTCAGTGTCACGTGTCATCAATGCCACTTATCAGTGCCATCTGTCATCAGTGTCACGCGTCATCGGTGCCATGTATTAGTGCCATCTGTCATCGGTGGCACGTATTAGTGCCACGTATTAGTGCCATCTGTCATCAGTGCCACATGTCATCAGTGCCACGTGTCATCAGTGCCACATATTAGTGCCATCTGTCATCAGTGCCACATATTAGTGCCATCTGTCATCAGTGCCACATGTCATCAGTGCCACATGTCATCAGTGCCACGTATAAGTGTCATCATTGCCACGTATCAGTGCCATCTGTCATCAGTGTCATTGTCCTGGTGCTTCAAAAGTGTAATAAATAGTCAACAAGTTAGATGTGTAATTTATGTTCCTAGAACACATGATGGCGCTACCTGCATGTTGGGCCTCTCTATGTGGCCAGGCTGTGAAAAAGTCCCACTCATGTGGTATTGTAATACTCAGGAGGAGTAGCAGAATTTTTTGGGGGGTGTCATTTGTGGTATACACATGCCACGTGAGAGAAATAACCTATTACAATGACAATTTTGTGGAGAAAAAAAAATGAAAAATCTTAATTTTGCAAAGAATTGTGGGAAAAAAATGACAACATCAAAAAGCTCACTATGCCTCTTACTAAATACCTTGGAATGTCTACTTTCCAAAAAGGGGTCATTTGGGGGGTATTTGTACTTTCCTGACTTGTTCGGGTCACAAGAAGCGAGATAGGCCACCAGTACATCAGATGTGATCAATTTTGTGCGATTCGCACCACAGTTTGTAGACTCTCTAACTTTCACAAAGACCAAATAATATCCACTAATTTGGGTTATTTTTACCAAAGATATGTAGCAGTATAAATTGTGGCCAAAATTTATGAAGAAAAATTAATAATTTGCAGAATTCTGTCACAGAAACAAAGAAATATGCGTTTTTTTTCAAAATTTTCGGTCTTTTTTCATTTATAGCGCAAAAAATAAAAACCCCAGCGGTGATCAAATACCACCAAAAGAAAGCTCTCTCAATAAGCGATTATTGATTGGTTTGCGCAAAAGTTATAGCGTTTACAAAATAGGGATAGTTTTATAGCATTTTTATTAATAATTTTTTATTATTTTTTTTTTACTAGTAATGGCGGCGATCTGCGATTTTTATTGTGACGCGACATTGTCGGGGACCCATCGGACATTTTTGACACATTTTTGGGACCATTGTCATTTATACAGTAATCACTGCTATATAAATGCAGTGATTCCTGTGTAAATGACACTGGCAGTGAAAGGGTTAACCAGTGGGTGGCAGTGTAGGGGTTAAGTGTTCCTAGGGGTGTGTTACTAACTGTGGGGGGGTTGGGCTTTCATTTAGTGTACACTGATCTCTACTCCAATCACATGGAGCAGAGATCAGCGTCACTAGTTGCTAGGCAGAATGGAAAAATGTTGTTTACACAGCATTTCCTCCATTCGGCCGCTCCGTGAGACGATCGCGGGGATGCCCGCGGCGATCGAGTCCGCGGGTCCCGCGACCGGACTCATGGGGGTCCCGACCAGCGCGGGAGCGCGCCGCCGGCGGCGCGCTCCCGATGGCAGGGCGGCATCGAATATTGGACGTACCTGTATGCCAATATGCCTGCCCGTGCCATTCTGTCGACGTATATCGTCGTGCGCTGGTCGGGAAGTGGTTAATCAAGTCACATCACTGGTATGGCTTCTGGAAGATGATTCCCCTTACTTTTTTGAGCATTACACAGCCTGTTCCCAACAGATGATAATAGAATGTGTTGATTTTGTACAATCCCTTGTTAGACAGGCAGTATGTAATCCGCAGTTTGTACAGCCATTACTTTTAGCATGGTCTGGTATTTTGCAATCAGCCACAGCCAGCCCACAACAAACCATCTCTGCTACCAAACACCTGCCTGCCCAAGAGTCTCTTCCTCCATCACCTATGGCAACCTCAGTTTCAGCCCAATATATTCTACCCCCCACCAAATATCAATACCCTGTTTCTTCCTGCTGCACATATCCTGCCTTTAATCCAACTGCCTCTTTCCCGTGGCCCACTATCCCTCAAGAACTTCCCCCAGCCACTGTTACCTCTTCCCTGCCATATTCCAACCCTTCTCTCCAGTCTGCTTCATCCCCTACCTATAGATCTGCAGCTACCTACAGGCCTTCAGTAGCTAAATCTAAAAAGAGACGGAAGTTCTTTCCTACCCATTTGATCCTGCCAGTAACGCAACCTGCCTCCACATCAATGGAGAAAATAAATCATTACACACCAAACCGCAGTCTTTGATCAGCCAACAAAAACCTCCTCCTTGTGCCCAAAGCCCGATATAAATCCAAGGGTGATCGGAGATTCGCTGTCTAAGGGCCTCGGCTATGGAATGCTCTACCAATCAACATCCGCCTGGAAGAAAATCACCTGGCTTTTAGGAAAAAACTCAAGACCTTCCTCTTTTAGCAGACGATCAAAGCTCGCCACAGCGCCTAGAGGCGATTCAGTTCGCATTGTGCGCTATACAAGTATTTCATTCATTCATTCATCAACCAACCTGCTCCAGTCTGCCTGCATGCCAGCTGAACCTGATCACCCACCTGATTCTGCCAATCATCTGCCTGCTATCCAGCCAGTGTCTCCGCCTGGAATTCCTGTGCTCCAGCCTGACGCCTTGCAGCCTGATGTCCCGGCCTTCCAGTCTGACGCCTTGCAGCCTGACGACTTCCAGCCTGATGTCCCGGCCTCTCAGCCTGATGCCTTGCAGTCTGATGTCCCGGCCTTCCAGTCTGATGCCTTGCAGTCTGATGTCCCGGCCTTCCAGTCTGATGCCTTCCAGCCTGATGTCCCGGCCTTCCAGTCTGATGCCTTCCAGCCTGATGCCCCGGCCTTCCAGTCTGAAGCCTTCCAGCCTGATGTCCCGGCCTTCCAGTCTGAAGCCTTCCAGCCTGATGTCCCGGCCTTCCAGTCTGATGCCTTCCAGCCTGATGTCCCTGCCTTCCAGCCTGACGCCTTCCAGCCTGATGTCCCGCCCTTCCAGCCTGACGACTTCCAGCCTGATGTCCTGGCCTTCCAGCCTGACGACTTCCAGCCTGATGTCCCGGCCTTCCAGCCTGACGACTTCCAGCCTGATGTCCCGGCCTTCCAGCCTGATGACTTCCAGCCTGATGTCCCGGCCTTCCAGCCTGATGACTTCCAGCCTGATGTCCCGGCCTTCCAGCCTGATGACTTCCAGCCTGATGTCCCGGCCTTCCAGCCTGATGTCCCGGCCTTCCAGCCTGACGACTTCCAGCCTGATGTCCCAGCCTTGCAGTCTGATGCCTTGCAGTCTGATGCCTTGCAGTCTGATGTCCCGGCCTTCCAGTCTGACGCCTTGCAGCCTGATGTCCCGGCCTTCCAGCCTGACGACTTCCAGCCTGATGTCCCGGCCTTCCAGCCTGATGCCTTGCAGTCTGATGTCCCGGCCTTCCAGTCTGATGCCTTGCAGTCTGATGTCCCGGCCTTCCAGCCTGATGTCCCGCCCTTCCAGCCTGACGACTTCCAGCCTGATGTCCCGGCCTTCCAGCCTGATGTCCCGGCCTTCCAGCCTGACGACTTCCAGCCTGATGTCCCGGCCTTCCAGCCTGACGACTTCCAGCCTGATGTCCCAGCCTTGCAGTCTGATGCCTTGCAGTCTGATGTCCCGGCCTTGCAGTCTGATGTCCCGGCCTTGCAGTCTGATGTCCCCCACCCGCGGGAAGGCATGGACGTACAGGTACGCCAACATGCCAGCCGTGCCATTCTGCTGACGTACATCGGCGTGCGGCGGTCGACAACTGGTTAAAGACCTAAATAAATGTATTCATTCCCTTACTTTAAAAAGGCATTATGCCAAAATGAATCTTTCCAATGTTAACAGTGGTAACCTGATGCCTATACACACAGACGAGAGTACAACCACAGATTCTCAGGACGAAATTCTACAAGTCCTTGAAGATCTGTGGTTTGAAAGTAATATAGAAAGTCAGACTCAATATCCATTTGTGGAGCCAAATATTGAACACACTAGTTTGAAACCACCCTCGACATTTAATCCAACTCAATCTAAGGGGCCTTATATTGAGACATTTTATCAAGGCGTTTATAAAGAGTCATAGAGTTGTGTGATACTCCAGAAATAACAAAACAGGCCAATCTAAGTAGAGCTGAACATCGGGCCCTTAAAGACTTAACTGTAAATAAGGACATTCATTATAATAAAACAGGCTGATAAAGGGGGCAGTTTGGTTGTTCAGGATAGGCCCAAGTACGTTCGTGAAGCCCATCGGCTTCTTTCTGATACCAATACGTATCTAAAACTCACCGCCGATCCTCTTCCTCAATACCAACGAGAACTGACCACTATGATTGAAACAGCTTATAAGGGTGGGGTGTTGAATATTAACGAGAAATGTTTTCTTCTCCTAAAGGTTTGTAGCACTTATTTCTACCATCTCTCTAAAGTACACAAGTCTCTAATCCCCCAGGGAGACCAATCGTGGCCAGCACCAACAGCTTTACGAGTGGTCTATCAGTCTATATAGACCATATGTTACAACCTATGGTCCTCCAACTGCCATCCTATGTAAAGGACTCTGGTCATGTTATTGATATTTTGAAGAACTATAGTTGGTCCGATGAGTATATGTGGGCTTCGCTAGATGTGACCTCACTCTACACTTCAATACCCCATGAGGTTGGCATCACCGCTATGCAATATGTTTTAAGCGAAAGTGGCGAAATTAATTCCAGACAGTCAGAATTCTTATTGTTTGATATTGATTTCTGCCTACTACATAATTATTTTACTTTTCTAGATCAATTTTATCTCCAACTTCAAGGAACAGCCATGGGGGCGAATTTTGCCCCCTGTTTGCGCAAATCTTACGATGGGATATTGAGAGGACCAAAAAATTTGGATGAATAACCCTTTTTCTAAATATATTGTTTTTTACAGTCGCTATATAGACGACATTTTACTCATCTGGAGTGGTGGACCAGACTTTTTCTCCACATTTGTTGTCTATTGAAATGATAACACATTGGGTTTGTCTTTTACACATGAGATAGACCAAAAATAATTGGTTTTCTTAGATTTGATCTTCTCTCGTGACGAAAACAACTGTCAGGAAAGGCTGGCTGGGGACAGTGGTCGGTTACCTGTCTGTGTGTGGGTGCCTGGGCGTGTGCGTGCGCTCGGTTACCCACGCCAGGCGGGCTATTTAAACCCAGTTCTCCCTTGAGATCTTGCTGCTTGATCTACAGCGTTCCTGAGTCTATTGCCTGAATCTGATCTGATCGTGTATTGACCCGGCCTGACCTGTAACCTTCCTTGCCTTCTGCCTGCCTCTGACCTCTGGCTTGTCTACGACTCTGCACCTGTCTAATCCTCTGGTCCATCCGTGCTCATCCGTTACCGACTCGGCCTGTTCCACGTCCCTGCCTCTGCCTGCTGCATCTGTTCCTGTACTGACTGTCTGGTTTGACCCGGCTTGCCTGACTCTTCTGTGTGCCTGCCTGCTCCTGAGTGATCTACCTCTTCCTGTTGGTCTACTGCTGTCTGCTGGTTCCTGTCCGCTGCTAGTGAGGCCTGATTGTCAGCTACAGTTCCTGACGGCTGTTGATCCTGCCAGGCACTCGTGCTACCTTTGACTCACGTGCCTCCTGTCACCACCATCAGAAGCCGTCAGTCGAGGACGCAAGAGAGGTCTCTTTCTGCATTCCAGGCTCACCACTAGGTACATGACAACAACATCATCGTCAGTAACCATAACAAACCAACATCTGGTAATTCATATCTCCACTATAGTAGCTGTCACAATCCTGTATGGAAGAAAAATATTCCCAATGGCCAATTTTAAAGATTACGGAGGAACTGTACCTCAACTGAGGACTATACCACGCAGGGCCACCATATGATAAAAAAGTTTGAATAAAAAGGCTATCCGCGTGATCTAATGACACAGGCCTTTATAAAGAATAAAAACAAACAATCTAAATCCTCTACCAGTGACCATATAGAGAAATCCTCAGATAAGATCACTACAGCAAGGTTCGTTTCAACATTCAATACCCAATATAAATCCATATCCAAAATAATATTTAAACATTATAATATCTTGAAGCTTGACCAAATCTTAGCTCCAGTACTTCCTCCTAAACCACAGGTAATGTTTAGACGTTCACAAACGCAAAAAAATATTATTGCCCCCAGTAAATTGGTGAAATCAAATAACAGACCAGCATTGGATATCAGAACGTACTTTGACAATAGAGTCGGATTTTTCAGTACCGAAAAAGAGGCTGTCTCACTTGCCAAACGATCTCCCATGGCCAATCAACGATAGTTACAAATAAAGGCAAGTCCTTCCAAATTAAACAGTTCATCACATGTTCCACGGAGTTCATAATCTATGTCCTACGATGCTCATGTGGCCTCTTATACGTGGGTCGCATTATGCGCCCTATGAGTTATGCCGCGTACACATGATCAGACTATCTGGCGGACTTAGTCTGGCGGACAAACCGCCGGACTGTCCGAACGAGCGGACCTGCCCACACATGGTACTTTTGCAGCGGACTAGGTCTGCTTGACCATCCGCCGTACTTTTGAAATGAACGGACTTGCCCACACACACGGAGGAAAGTCCGTTCATTTTGAACGCAGCTCCAGGTAGCCGGGACCAGCGAAGCCCCGTCACCTGGTATGGACTTAAAGGGGAAGCCCTACACCCCCCCTGGATACCGGGCCCCCACCCTATACCCCTACCCATTCACCTGTTAAAAAAATGTAAATAAAACACAACACACAAGGGTTAAAAATAGTTTATTGCACAGCTCCGGGGGTCTTCTTCCTTCTTGGGAGGTCTTCTCGCCGGACTCCTCCGCTATCTTCTGCTCTTTTGCTAGCTCTTTTACTAGCGGAGGAGCCCGGCTTTCTTCTTTGCCGCCATCCGGGGGTCTACTTCCAAGTTCAGGGGTCTTGTCCCCCTCTTCGGGGGGTCTTGTACCCCTCTTCAGTTCTTCTTGCCGGGCCTCCGCGCCCGGTCTTCATCGCCTCCTTCTGTTCTTCTCTTCTTGAGGTGTTGACTCGTCGCTGTCTCCGGTCACAATGACAGGCACGCGGCATGCGGCGACTTATATAGGGACATCACCGGATGATGTCCCCGCCCATTATGATGTCACAGTCCCAGCATCCTGCAAGACCCCTGAAGAAGAAAGCCGGGCGAGAAAACCCCCCAAGACGGAAGAAGACCCCCGGAGCTGTGCAATAAACTATTTTTAACCCTTGTGTGTTGTGTTTTATTTACATTTTTTTCACAGGTGAATAGGTAGGGGTACATTGTACCCCATACTCATTCACATAGGGTGAGGGGTCGGTATCTGGGGGGCGCCTTACTAAAGGGGGCTCCCAGATTTCAATAAGCCCCCCACCTGCAGACCCCGACAACCAATGGCCAGGGTTGTCGGGAAGAGGCCCTTGTCCTTATCAACATGGGGACAAGGTGCTTTGGGGTGGGGGGCCGTGCGGCCCCCCCTTCCCCAAAGCACCCCCCCATGTTGAGGGCATGGGGCCTGGTATGGCTCAGGAGTGGGGGGTGCTCGCTCCTCCCCACCCCCTTTCCTGACCGGCCGGGTAGCGTGCTCGGATAAGGGTCTGATATGGACCTAGAGTTGGACCCCCACTACGTTTTTTTCGGCGTAGGGCTTCCCCTTTAAGTCCATACCAGGTGACAGGACCAGCAACGCTTCCATCGCTAGTCCCGTCTGCCTGGAGCCACGCTCAAAATGAACGGACTTTTCTCCATGCAGGAAAAGTTCGTTCATTTCAAAAGTACGGCGGACTAGCACACACATGGTCGTATTGTTCGCCGGACTGCGAGTCCGGCGGACATATTTTGGTGCAAAACTACTTTCTTAGTCCGCCGGACTTTTGGGTAACAAACATCCGGGGGATTGTCCGCCGGACTTTTCCGTCGGATTTTTTGATCGTGTGTACGTGGCATTAGAGTAGGGGAGCACCATCGATTGATGAAAAAGGGTTGTACAAAACACAGTATCCCTTGACATTTTTGTCAAGTACATAATAAGGATTTCAGGCACATAGAGGTTTTTGCCATTGAAGCCATCCCAAAGGGCACCCCTAACTGACAACGAAAAATGCTCCCTTCTTTGTCGAAGGGAGACTTTTTGGATATACTCGTTTGGTTCCCTTTCGCCTGATGGCCTCAATGAAGAGATTGATGTTCTCAGTATTATCAAATAATTATCTAAGGGTCAAAATTGCCCCAAAGGTTTTTTTGAATAATCCATGTTTGGAAATGATTCAATATTGTAATTTGTAATACACAACATCAATAATAATATTATTACACAGCATCTACCATCAAATTTTATTTATTTAATATTTTTTTTTATTTTTATTTTTTTTATCATTATTCTTATTCTGCATTCATTATCTTTATTTCATATTTTTCATTATATTATATATACATACGATATATATCTCTTATATTTTTAATCTTCTCATTTATATTTATTTTTGATTCATCACTCTACCCTGGCTCCGAGTGATCGAGACTTCCGGTCTCCGGCGTGAGTTCCCTGCGTGTCTGACGGCTGTGTCCGGACACACTGAAGTTTTCATGTGATGCCGTCACAGCTCTCAATCCGCCGAAGCAGATTTAGTATATGATACATATTCCAAGCTCGTACTGTACAGATATAGGAGTCCATACCCAAACCTACCATCTGGAGCATAGCCTGTGGCGAGCACCATACCCTGCTTTACACTCTGGGATGTAGGCGTACACATGGAGATCCGAGCCAGTGAGTGATGTTAACCCTGTGTGATCTGGCGGTATTGTATATAATTCATGTTGAAGTGCCCCAGCTTATTCAATGACTGGTATACCATGTTATGAATATTTGTCATATTGACAATTGCAGATAAGTTTCTTGGTTGAACATTGTTTTTAGAGCATTCAATAAATTACTATTTTTTGAACTTTGCCTTATTTATAGGTTTCTATAGAGCGCTGCTTTTTTCTTTTTGGTACAAGGCATTACCGACACAGGGAATCTAGGGCTGCAAAATCATGTGACTGGACTGTAGTGGACTAAAAATAGGTAAGTACACAGATCATTTTTTTTTTTTATATATACAGGGTAGGTAGAAGGGTGGAGGGACATTTTTTAAGAATACTTAAATTTTCTTCCACTTTTATGTTTTAGTGCGCACAAACTTACAACATTATACCCACTTTTTTAATGTAAAATACAAAAGTTGTATCCGATCGTGTGTGGGCTAGTCCGACTGCTTTTTATTAAAAAAAAAATCAGACGGACCTAGAAATAGAACATGACTAAAAATTCTGAAAAAATGTTCGTCTGTGTGCTAGTCTGATGGGCCAAATATGACGCAAGGGCAGCTATTGGCTACTGGCTATTGAACTTCCTTGTTTAGTCCCATTTATGTCATCATGTTCAAATTGAACGGACTTAGTCCGCTCGTTCAGAAAGTCCTTCGGACCTCTGCCGAAAGTCCATCTGGAAGACCGTCGGGTCTAGTCCATCGAAAAGTCCGGTCGTGTGTGCACGGCATTAGAGTTAACCATGAATTTACATAGTTAATCTGGTTGAAAAAAGACCAAAGTTTATCTAGTTCAATCAACATAGAGCAAAAAAAAAAAAAAACATACACAAATAAAAAAAACACAAATAAAAAAAAAACACAAATAAAAAACAAACAAATATAAAAAACACAAATAAACACACAAATAAAAACACAAATTATAGCTCTAGAACTCTTATGACGCATACACAAGAGCGGACTTTCCAGCAGACTAGGTCCGACGGTCTTCCCGACGGACTTTCGGCGGAGTTCCGATGGACTTTCCGAACGGATGGACTTGGCCACACACGAAACGAAAGTCCATTCGTTTTGAACGTGATGACATAAATGGGACTAAAAAGGAAGTTCAATAGCCAGTAGCCAATAGCTGCCCTTGCGTCGTAATTGGTCAGTCGGACTAGCACACAGACGAACGGGTTTCCCGATTTTTAATCCGTCGGATAGATTTGAAACATGTTCTGTTTCTATGTCTAGGCTTATTTTTCGAAAAGCGATCGGACTAGCCCACACACGATTGGACTGTCCGACAGACTGATCCCGTCGGACCTAGTCTGCCGGAAAGTCCGGTCATGTGTACGCGGCATTACTATCACTCCACCGTCCACAGAAGTACCTCACATTGATTATGCAGTCACTGCTTACATGCATGATTGCATTTGAGTGTGTGTGGGGGACAACAGAGTGCTTTTTATTTTATTTATTTTTTATTTTTTTTCATTAGTATTAGAATTAACCGTTTCAATACAGGGCATTTTCACCCCCTCCTGCCCAGGCCAATGCGACACTGTACAACAATTACATTTTTATCTTTCCCCCAACGCTTTCTTTTGTTGGTATTTGATCACCTCTGGCTTTTTTATTTTTTGCACTACAAATAAAAAAAGACCTAAAAGAATTTTTTTTTTTTTGTTTCTATTATAAAAATTTGGGATATGATAGGTGTCACTGATATGCAGCACTCATGGTCACTGATAGGTGGCAATGATGGGCACTGATAGGCAGAAAATGATGGGCAGCAATGATGGATGGTACTGATAGATGGCACTGATAGGTATCACTGATGAGGAGGAAATGACTGGCATTACTGATGGGCACTGATTGGCATCCCTGATGTCACTGATTGGCATCACATGTGGGTGCAAGTGGGCACTGATTTTCATTACTGGCAGGCAAGCACTGGTGGGGAACTGATGGGCATCACTAGTGGGCATTGCTGATGGGTCTGCACTGATAATCAACATGCCGATTATCAGTACAGACCCCCCCCCCCCCCTGTCAGGAGAGCCGCTGAGCACCATAGTTTTATGGCATTTTTATTATTATTATTATTTTTTTTTTTACTAGTAATGGCGACAATCTGCGATTTTTATCGGGACTGCGACATTATGGCGGACACATCAGAACAATTTTGACATATTTTTGAGACCACTGGCACTTTTACAGCGATCAGTGCTATATAAATTCATTGATTACTGGAAAAATGTGACTGGCAGTGAAGGGGTTAACACTAGGGGGAGATCAAGGGGTTAATGTGTTCCCTAGAGTATGTTCTAACTGAAGGGGGGGGGGGCTGTGTAGGAGAATAGACAGATCGCTGTTCATACTCTGTCACGATCTGTCACTCGCGGGGGCCTGGTAGTGATTGTGACTGCCGGGCTCTCACATCGGCTCCGTGGGTGGGCAGGGGGCACCTGCATCCCTAGTGGCCACAGGGCGAAGCGACGTAACATAAAGTTGTTTTGCCCAGCTGAGCGATTTTGCTGGCTGCTCGGCAAGTAAGTAAAAGTGGTTGTAAACCCTTACATATACCCAGTTAAGCAGCTGGCCTCAGGTGATACACAGAGGTGAAACAAATTCTTCTTTATCTGCAGTCTTCTTTTTTCTTCAGACATCCAAAGTGCAGAATTTACACAGCTTGCTTGAGCTTTCAGAAAGTAGAAGGCAGGGAGCTGAAGTTACACTGTGCAGAGCTCAGTGAGAGCTGATTGGAGGGAAGAGACACCCTCTCTTCACACAGGAACAGAGCTGAGGCTGTCAATCACAGGATGTGGGCTGGCTGGAGCTCCCTCTCATGTCAGGAAAACTTCTCAAACGTGACCCATGCAGATAGAAGAGGAACGGGGCAGCAGACAATAATGACACGTAGTGCTCTGGATTGAGACAAATACACACTATAGAGGGCTATGCTTTGTTCATGCCAGAGGCTTGCAACCACTTTAACTGACATCATATATAAATGGGTGTTCATCCCTTTGAATTTCAGATGAATGGAACAGAGTACATACAAAGTAACAAAGTTACATTGTATCTCTCTACCCAGTGTCTGAAGAGTGTTTTATAATCTGTGTCATAAGGTCTGTTTCTTACAGCAGCTGTTGTATTTACGCAGCAGCCCCATATGTTATTCTGACAGCCGGGAATTGCCAACGAAGGGGGAGAGGCAGAAGGGTCCAAAGACTGGACTTACTGTACGTGTCCTGTGCACTTTAAGGCTGTTTTCCATCTGGCTCCTGCACTTCAGTGACTTGCCTCCTGGTTAGGAAGGTACAGTTCTGACAACCTAAAATTACAGTTTATGTACAAGTTTTAGCAAGTATATAGTGAAATGATATGCTCATTGGCATTTTCCCTGTAGCTTTTTATTTCAACCCCAAGATGGCAGCACTCCTTTAAACATAATGCTAGATTAGATTCATGAGCTTACTAATAATTTAAGTAGTATGTACAGTATATTTACATCCAATAAATGATTATTATTGTTATACAGGATTTATATAGTGCCAACAGTTTGCGGAGTGCTTTACAATATAAAAGGGAGACAGTACAGTTACAATACAATAAAATACAAGAGGGTTAAAACAGCCCTGCTCATAGGAGCTTACAATCTAATAGGGTGGAGGCTAGATCGGGCATACAGCTCTGGTAATATGTCTCCCTGCCTATGAGTTTTAGTAGATACATAGTCATAATTTAGTTTTCAACATATACAGTGCAGTGAAAAAAATCTTCATATCCCCTTGACATTTTCCACATTTTGTCTTCTTACAACCAAAAATGTAAATGTATTTTTTGGGGATTTTATGTGATAGACAAACACAAAGTAGCACGTACAGTGAGGGGAAAAAGTATTGGATCCCCTGCTGATGTTGTATGTTTGCCCACTGACAAAAAAAAAAATATCAGTTTGTAATTTTAATGGTTTGTTTATTTTAACAGTGAAAGACAGAGTGACAACAAAAATATCCAGAAAAACACATTTCAAAAAAATTATACGTTGTTTTGCATTTTAATAAGTAAAATAAGTATTTGATCCCCTATCAATCAGAAAGATTTCTGTCTCCCAGGTGTCTTCTATGCAGGTTTTCTGGACTCCTGACAGACCCTTGCATCTTTCATCCAGTGCTGCACTGACGTTTCTGCATTCTGAGTCATGGGGAAAGCAAAAGAATTGTCAAATGATCTGTGGGAAAAGGTAGTTGAACTGTATAATACAGGAAAGGAATATACAAAGATATCCAAAGAATTGAGAATGCCAATCAGCAGTGTTCAAACTCTAATCAAGAAGTTGAAAATGAGGGGTTCTGTTGAAACCAAACTACTGTCCGGTATACCAACTAAAATTTAAGCCATAATTGCCAGGAAAATTATTCGGGATGCAAAGAAAAACCCACAAATAATTTCAGGTGAAATACAGGACTCTCTGAAAACATGTGGTGCAGCTGTTTTAAGATTCGCAATAAGGCACTTGAAGAAAGATGGGCTGCATGGTTGAGTCGCCAGAAGAAAGCCCTTACTATGCAAATGCCACGCAAATGCCACACATTATCCTGCTTGCAATATGGCAAAAAGCACAGACAAACCTCAAACCTTTTACCACAAAGTCATTTGGAGTGGTGAGACCAAAATTTAGCTTTTTGGCCACAACCATAAATGCTACATTTGGAGAGGAGTCAACAAGGCCTATGATGAACGGTACACCATTCCTACTGTGAAAGACAGAGGTGGATCGCTGATGTTTTGGGGATGTGTGAGCTACAAAGGCACAGAAAATTTAGTCAAAATGTATGGCAAGATGAATGCAGTATGTTATCCAAAAATACTGGATGAACATTTGCATTCATCAGCCAGGAAGCTGCGCATGGGACGTACTTGGACATTCCAACATGACAATGATCCAAAGCGCAAGGCCAAGTCGACCTGTCATTGGCTACAGCAGAATATATAGTGAAGATTCTGGAGTGGCCATCTCAGTCTGCTGACCTCAATATCATTGAGCCACTCCGGGGAGATCTCAAATGTGCAGTTAATGCAACACAGCCCAAGAATTTACAGGAACTGGAGGCTTTTTGCCAAGAGGAACGGGCAGCTTTGCCATATGAGAAGATAAAGAGCCTCATCCACAAATACCACAAAAGACTTCAAGCTGTCATTGATGTTAAAGGGGGCAAAACACAGTATTAAGAACTGGAGTATGTAAACTTTTGATCAGGGTCATTTGGGTAATTTCTGTTGTCATTATGATTTAAAAAGAGTAAACACAGTTGATTGATAACGGCTTAAGCCAAACACTAACCATGAGTGAAAGAAAAGTTTTTGTGCTATCATTCATATTCTCTGAAAAATGGCCAAGAAATCATAAATTCTGCCAGGGTATGTAAACTTATGAGCACAACTGTATATGGCATGGTGGCTCAGTAAATAGGTATCAGTTTATTTATCCATCATCCCACAGGATCACCTAATCTATCAGATGATCATTCCACAGATATCCTTAACTTGGGAGGTATATGAATAGTCACCTTGAACAGTCTACGCTCCTTTATTTTCCTGGTTTATAATATTACAAGTAGACCTTTAAAATGTGACCGCATCCTCGGCCTGAGATGTGGTGCGTTTGGAAGGGTTTGCTCCACGCTGCCATTTAATCTTCTTCACAGCTGGATAGGGATTGTGCAGACACACAGTCTGCCTGAGCCTCGGCCTCTCAGCTCATCTGGAGCACAGAGCGGAGAGCAGGAAATTCTAATCACTGTATTCATCGGCCGGGAACTCATACGGCACACTAAGAATAGTTTTACTTTGTTTTATTCCAGGCCTGTCCATGTTTTTTGGTGTGCTTCTAGCTTCTGCCCTTTTGCAGATTTCAGCATGAGTGCCAAGTATAATTACACGGTGGAGGCTGCTGTGACAAGACCACATGTGTTAGATGTGCATTCCAGCTTCATTGTACAGTAACAGACACAACTGCTAACAATAGGAGTACTCAGGAGTTAGTAAGCATATTTAAAGGGTAACTCTACATTCCTCTGACTGAGTTGGTGTTGTAAGCCAAAGCAGGGAAACTTTTATAAAGGGTTTATTATTTACAGAGTATGAAAATCTGCCACTTTCTATGGGTTACCCGAGCATAGTTCCAGATCACACCCAGGTAACTCCTTCATTGCTAACAGTAACATGCTAAAATGCAAAAAAAAAAAACAGAATGCAATTGTGGATGCATGATGAATATAAAACAGCCTATTATTTTCTAGCCTCTACTAATTTTTTAAGCATACAGGATCCTATTATTTTTTAGACCTCATT
Organism: Lithobates pipiens; assembly: GCF_037356315.1. Lineage (NCBI taxonomy): Eukaryota > Metazoa > Chordata > Amphibia > Anura > Ranidae > Lithobates > Lithobates pipiens. Next base: position 172,897,685 of record NW_027507685.1, on the reverse strand, counting down.
CCCATGGGCATACTTAAATGTACTCCTGTGCCTGGGGCTGTGTTTGCCCACACGGGATGCACTAGTAGAAAATAGCACTTGGGTGAGGAGTATATATATATATATACAGTATCACACAAAAGTGAGTACACCACTCACATTTTTGTAAATATTTTATTCTTTTTCCATGTGACAACACTGAAGAAATGACACTTTGCTACAATGTAAAGTAGTGAGTGTACAGCTTGTATAACAGTTTAAATTTGCGTCCCCTCAAAATAACTCAACGCACAGCCATTAATGTCTAAACCACTGTTGTCAATATTTTGTGTGGCCTCCATTATTTTCCAGCACTGCCTTAACCCTCTAGGGCATGGAGTTCCCCAGAGCTTTACAGGTTGCCACTGGAGTCCTCTTCCACTCCTCCATGATAACATCATGGAGCTGGTTGATGTTAGAGACCTTGCGCTCCTCCACCTTCTGTTTGGGGATGCCCCACAGATGCTCAATAGGGTTTAGGTCTGGAGGCATGCTTGGCCAGTCCATTGCCTTTACCCTCAGCTTCTTTAGCAAGGCAGTGGTCATCTTGGAGGTGTGCTTGGGGTCGTTATCATGTTGGAATACTGCCCTGTGGCCCAGTCTCTGAAGGGAGGGGATCATGCTCTGCTTCAGTATGTCACAGCACATGTTGGCATTCATGGTTCCCTCAATGAACTGTAGCTCCCCAGTGCCGGCAGCACTCATGCAGCCCCAGACCATGACACTCTCACCACCATGCTTGACTGTAGGCAAGACACACTTGTCTTTGTACTCCTCACCTAGTTGCCGCCACACACGCTTGACACCATCTGAACCAAATAACTTTATCTTGGTCTCATCAGACCACAGGACATGGTTCCAGTAATCCATGTCCTTAGTCTGCTTGTCTTCAGAAAACTGTTTGCAGGCTTTCTTGTGCATCATCTTTAGAAGAGGCTTCCTTCTGGGACAACAGCCATACAGACCAATTTTATGCAGTGTGAGGCGTGTGATCTGAGCACTGACAGGCTGACCACCCACCCCTTCAACCTCTGCAGCAATGCTGACAGCACTCATACATCTATTTCCCAAAGACAATCTCTGGATATGACACTGAGCACGTGCACTCAACTTCTTTGGTCGACCATGGTGAGGCCTGTTCTGAGTGGAACCTGTCCTGTTAAACCACTGTATGGTCTTGGCCACCATGCTGCATCTCAGTTTCAGGGTCTTGGCAATCTTCTTATAGCCTAGGCCAGGGATATGCAATTAGTGGACCTCCAGCTGTTGCAGAACTACAAGTCCCATGAGGCATAGCAAGACTCTGACAGCCACAAGCATGATACCCAGAGAGTGTCCCTGGCCTAGGCCATCTTTATGTAGAGCAACCATTCTTTTTTTTCAGATCCCCATGAGGTGTCATGTTGAACTTCTAGTGACCAGTATGAGAGAGTAAGAGCGATAACACCAAATTTAACACGCCTGCTCCTCATTCACACCTGAGACCTTGTAACACCTTGTAATGAGTCACATGACACCAGGGAGAGAAAATGGCTAATTGGGCCCAATTTGGACATTTTCACTTGGGGTGTACTCACTTTTGTTGCCAGCGGTTTAGACATTAATGGCTGTGTGTGGAGTTATTTTGAGGGGACAGCAAATTTACACTGTTATACAAGCTGTACACTCACTACTTTACATTGTAGAAAAATGTCATTTCTTCAGTGTTGTCACATGGAAAGATAATAAAATATTTACAAAAATGTGAGGGGTGTACTCACTTTTGTGAGATACCGTAAGTATAGTACCGCTTACAGAGTACAGTATTTCTGACTATGTAAGGCACAGCACAGAATTTAGAAAAAAAAAACAAAATTTAATAGCAGCCCAATCCCTCTCGTGCTTGTGCGCAGAAGCGATTGTCTAGGAAAGTTGGCGACCCATGTGTAAACGCACATGTGTTCGCACCGCACATGTGAGGTAACGCCACGAATGTTAGAGCAAGAGCAATCATTTTACCACCAGAGCTCCCCCTGTAACCTGTAAAGGCATTTAATGCGTCATCTATGGAGATTTTTAACCACTTGGGATCCGCGCTAAATGACGGCATTAGCGTGGATCTACTTTTCCGGGACTACGTCTATTGACGTCGTCCCGGGTACGAGCGGCCGTGCAAGGGGTCGATCCCGACCCCTTATCACGTGATCAGCTGTCAGCCAATGACAGCTGATCATGTGATAGAACGGAGCCGGTAATCGGCTATTATTCCTCCTCGCGCTGACAGCGCGAGGAGAGAAAAAAAAAGCCGATCACCGGCGGCCGTGATCGGGACATCAGTCCCGATCACGGCCAGCAATACAGCTGACCACCTGCCCCCTGCCAGTGCCCACCTGCCCACCGCAGTGCCATCCTGAATAAAAGTAAGTGCCCCCCCATCAGTGCCACCCAGCAGTGCCCATAGTGCCCACAGTGCCACCCAGCAGTGCCACCAACAGTGCCACCCACAGTGCCCACAATGTGCCTCAAAGGTGCTGCACCCCAGTGCCGCCCAGCAGTGCCGCCCATCAGTGCCCAGCAGTGCCGCCCATCAGTGCCCAGCAGTGCCACCTATCAGTATTATCTATCAGTGGTACCTATCAGTGCCCATCCATGCCACCCATCCGTGCCACTTATCCGTGCCACCCATCCATGCCATCTTATCTGTGCCCATCTTTGCCCATCAGTGCCGCCTTATCTGTGCCCATCGGTGCCGCCTTATCTGTGCCTATTAGTGCCGCCTTAACTATGCCTATCAGTGCCCACCAATGCAGCCCATCAGTGCCCACCAATGCAGCCCATCAGTGCCCACCAATGCAGCCCATCAGTGCCCACCAATGCAGCCCATCAGTGCCCACCAATGCAGCCCATCAGTGCCCACCAATGCAGCCCATCAGTGCCCACCAATGCAGCCCATCAGTGCCGCCTAATCAGCGCACTTCAATGAAGGAGAAAAATGACCCGTTTGCAAAATTTTATAACAAACTATTAAAACAGGATTTTTTTTTTTTTTTGCATCTTTTTTTGTTTGTTTAGCAAAAAATAAAACTCTGAGCTGTAACTAAATACCACCAAAAGAAAGCTCTATTTGTGGGAAAAAAATGATAAAAATTTCATTTGGGTACAGTGTTGTATGCCCGCGCAATTGTCATTCAAAGTGCATCAGCGCTGAAAGCTGAAAATTGGTCTGGGACTGAGGGGGGTTTAAGTGCCCAGTAAGCAAGTGGTTAAGTATCGTAGTTTGTCGCCATTCCACGTGCGTATCTGTTTACTCAGTGTAACATCATCATTTATATTATGCAAAAAAAATGTCGGTATATATTGTGTTTTGTTTTCGAATTCATTCAAATAAATTTTTTCCCAAATCGTTAGTTTGTTCCCTAGGGTCTCTGCTAAAAAAACAATATATAATGTTTAGAGGTTCTGAATTATTTTCTACCATAAAATACAAATTTTAGCTTGTAAATAAAAAGTGCCAGAAAAGACCTGGTCTTCAAGTGGACATGTGACTCAAAAACTGATTTTAATGGGGAGGTGCATTTTTGATGACCAAACATGCACCAAAAATGCGGCAAGAAGGAATTTTTACGCCACAACGGATGCACAATGGATTAGTGTGAAGACATACATAGAATTTCAAAGGGAGCATTTTTCTTCAGGTTTTTCACATCTCCACTCCAAAACACCTGAAGCCAGAAGATCAAAAATGCTTTCTTCTTTTTACATTGGTGACCTTTTGCTCTGCACAAAATCGTGACAAAATTCCGTAAAAAACCCCCACAAAAAACGCCGGAAAATTGTGGTAAAATCGTGCGATTTTCTGCCTGAAAACTCTACGCTCAGGTGTGAATGGGGCCTAAATGCACAGATAATATCAACATTGAAACTATGCAGCCATTGCTGGGAATTAAATCACTCTACCCAATAATCAGTGCCTGGTGCTGGGAAGCAAGTTACCCTCTACCATTCTGCATAGAATTCTGAAACACAGATACTGTGGGACAGGGTCCAAAATCATAAGACTGCCCATCAGATCAAGAGGACTATGCAATCGTCAACGTTCCCATCTTTCCTTGCATGTGTTAGTTTCTATTGATATGCTATGACTGCGGGTTTTCTTTAAAGGGATTGTAAAGGTTCATGTTTTTTTCACCTTAATGCATCCTATACATTAAAGTGAAAAAACACCGTGACTGCCCCCCCCCCCGTATTACTTACCTGAACCCTCAAACTGGTCCCACGGAGACGTGCTGTTTCTCTGCTAGAGGGTTCTCAGCTGTTGACCAATTAGACTGATAGCAGCGCACCCAATGGCTCCCGCTGCTGTTAATCAAATCCAATGACACGGCCACCAGGGGGCAGGGCCGAGTCCCATAGATGCCGAATACTGAACTCAATAGCGCCCATAAGGTAACCCCCCCCAGGAGAGCGCTTCTCCCAGGGGGTTATCTGTTGTGGGGAAGAGCAGCTAAGCTGCCGAGGGACCCCAGAAGACAAGGTTCAGGGCCACTCTGTGCAAAACGAGTTGTACAGTGGAGGTAGGTATAACGTGTTTGTTATTTAAAAAAAAATAAAACATTAACCTTTAGCGTCACTTTAAAGCTTTCTTCATTTCTTCTCCACTGCCAAGAAAGTTGTCCAGTGCAACAGAAATGACAGGCTAAGGTACTGTTTAGAGGTATTGTGATATACATGCTCAGTCTGGCTGCAAGGTATAATGTAATAAGCATATATACAGTTGTGTGAAAAAGTAATTGCCCCCTTCCATGCTGAATCATGAATGAACTGGGATTAGCCACAATTTTTTGGAAAGCGGAGTTAAATTTCACTTGCCGCACCCAGGCCTAATTACTGCCAGACCTGTTGAATCAATAAATCACATTATTAGAAGCTGTCTGTGAAGCACGCTAACAGATCACAAAAAGCCACACATCATGGCACAATCTAAAACAATTCATGAACAGATTAGAAACAAAGTAATGTACATGTATCGGTCTAGGAAGGGTTTAAATGCCATTTCAAAGGCTTTGGAACTCCAGTGCAACACGTGGAGAGACATTATCCACAAATGGAGATCACTTGGAACTTCCCACTGCCTAAAACAATTCTGCAAAGAAGAGTGGGCCAAAATTGCTCCACAACGATGTGAAAGGCTCATGCCAGTTATCGCAAACGCTTGATTGCAGTTGTTGCTGCCAAGGGTGGCACAACCAGTTATTAGGTTTAGGGGTCAAATACTTTTTCACATAAAGCCAGGCAGGTTTGGACAGCTTTTTTGCCTTAATAAATTAAACTATAAAATTTAAAAACTGCACTTTGTATTTACTCGGGTTATCTTTGTGTAATAATAAAATAATAATAAAAATCAGAAAGGGGGCACATACTTTTTCACACAACTGTGTATCTCTCTCTCTTTCTCTATATAATATACATATATATATATATATGTGTGTGTGTGTGTGTGTGTTAAGAAGTGGACTTCTGACCTTAGTATGTTGGCAGTGTTTCCTGCATATCATAATAATAATTCATTAATATCATAAGAATAATTTTGCTGCCTGTCAAAGGAACCTTGCCAAAAGCTGAAGAAGTCAACCAAATGTAGGCACTATATTATTTCTGATTTGCTTTTAAATCTTTTATTAAATATCTGTGCATAGTCTTATATAAATTTGCCCTTTAACCACTTTACGACCAGCGCACGCCGATGTAGGTACATTTTTTGAAGAGGGATATCTCAGTAACGGCAGCAGCTGCTGCCACAACCGAAATATCCATCTCTTCAGGCACCGGTCATGTGTGCGAAATAACGGTGGTCTCTGCGGTGGGTTCGCCGCGAGATCACTGCTATCAGCACAGGAAAGGACCCGATCGCCTCCGCCGCTACCGACGGCTCCGGTAAGCGGCGGAGGGTGCGGGAGAGCGGCGGGAGGGGGGGTGGCACCTCGAGAGCGGCGGCGGCGATCGGGTCCTTTCCTGTGCTGGGTATGGAGACGAGTGAGACTAAGATGGTCCACACTCGTCTCTATACCATAGGAGGGCAGAAGCGACGTTAAAACGTCACTTCCGCCCATACCTCTTAAAAGGTATATTTTTTCAAATGACATTTTTTTTTTTTTATTGCATTTAAGTTCAAATATGAGATCTGAGGACTTTTTGACCCCAGATCTCATATTTAAGAGGACCTGTCATGTTTTTTTCTATTACAAGGGATGTTTACATTCCTTGTAATAGAAATAAAAGTGATCATTTTTTTTTTTTTTTTTTAAACAGTGTAAAAATAAATAAAATCAATTAAAATTAATAAGAAAAAATAAAAAAAATTGGATTTTTATATACAGCTTACCTGTAAAATCCTTTTCTTGAGAGTACATCACGGGACACAGGAGCTTCATTACATAGTGGGTTATATAGGCACCTCTGGTGATTGGACACTGGTTAACCCCAATTAAGGAGAATTCCTCCCCTATATAACCCCTCCCATATGGGAGGCACCTCAGTTTTGTAGCAAAGCAATAAGAAACCATGTAAAACCCAAGAGGGGCAGGAGCTCTTTGTCCCGTGATGTACTCTCAAGAAAAGGATTTTACAGGTAAGCTGTATATAAAAATCCCATTTTCTTGATCATACATCATGGGACACAGGAGCTTCATTACATAGTGGGATGTCCCAAAGCAATGCTCCGATTGAGGGGAGGGAGACACCGATCATAATTATAGACCGCCAGGGACCGAAGGACCTAAACTGCAGCCTGCAGTACACTGCGCCCGAAGGCGATATACTCTTGTCCTCTGACATCCACCTGATAGAATCTGGTGAATGTGTGGACTGATGACCAAGTTGCAGCCTTACAGATCTGAGCCAGGGAGGCCTGGTGATGCACTGCCCAAGAAGCACTTACAGCCCTCGTTGAGTGCGCTTTCACTTGAAAAGGAGGAATCTTCCCCTTTACACTATAGGCCTGAGAAATAACCTGTCTAATCCACCTTGAGAGAGTGGATATTGACACCGCCTGGCTCTTCCTAGGGCCTTCCGGCAAAATAAACAAGCAATCAGTTTTCCTTATCTGAGCAGTTGCTTGAAGATATATACTGATTGCTCTAACCACATCCAAAGTGTGCAAAGATTCTTCTGCGGACTGTGGGTCCGGAAAAAAGGATGGTAGGATTACGTCTTGATTCAAATGGAATCCCGAAACCACCTTAGGTAGAAAGGACCTGTTGGGACGCATGACCACCAGGTCCTTATGAATAATTAGATACGGCTCCTTGCTGGAAAGAGCTGCTAGCTCTGATACTCTTCTAGCCGTGGATATGGCTACCAAGAAGACCAACTTTTTAGTCAGGAGAACTAATGAAGCCAGATGTAAAGGTTCAAATGGTTGCCCCTGCAAAGCCGAGAGAACCAAATTCAGATCCCATGGGCATACCGTAGGTTTGACTGGCGGTCTTATCCGCATGGCCCCCAGGATGAAAGCCCGCACTAGGGAATGCGATGCAAGTGGCTTCTGAAAAAACACTGACAGGGCCAAAATATGCACCTTGATAGTGCTTATGGCCAAATTCATTTCTAGGCCTGACTGGAGAAAGGCCAAGATCCTGCTAATAACATACTTTCTAGGATGCCATTTCCTGAGTTCACACCAGGAAACATATGCCCTCCAGATTTTGTAATAAATAAGCCTGGAGGCCGGCTTTCTGGCATTGACCAGAGTAGAAAGGACTGGCCCCGAAAGGCCACGGTCTCTCAGAATGTGGGTCTCAGCAGCCAAACCGTCAAATTCAGACTGTGTAAAGCAGGATGGTAAATTGGACCCTGTGAGAGCAGATCTGGCCGGAGAGTGAGGATCCATGGCCTGCCTACTGCCAACTTCATGATCTCTGCATACCACGGTCGCCTGGGCCAAGCCGGGGCTACCAAAAGGACCGATTTTGTCTCCCTCTTGACTCTTCCCAGGAACCGCGACAGAAGCGGGCTCGGGGGAAAGGCATAGATCAGATTGTACTGATCCCAGGGAACTGTCAGAGCATCTGACCCCTGAGCAAGTGTATCTCTTGTCCTTGACACAAAATTGTCCAGTTTCCTGTTGAACCTGGATGCAAACAGATCTACGTCTGGAGTACCCCACCTGTGACATATGTTCCGAAACACGTCGGGGTGCAGAGCCCATTCTCCTGGGCACAACTACTGGCGGCTAAGAAAATCCGCCTGCCAATTTTCCACTCCTGGAATGAAGGCTGCAGAAAGACACGGAACATGCTTTTCTGCCCAGACAAGTATGCGATTCACCTCTTTTTGGGCCACCAGACTCCCGGTACCACCCTGGTGATTGATATAAGCCACTGCTGTGGCATTGTCGGACTGAACCCGAACAGGGAGACCTCGTAGTCTGTAAGACCACTTTATGAGAGCCATATAAACTTCCCGGATCTCCAAGACATTTATGGGCAATAGCTTCTCGATCGCAGACCATTTCCCCTGCGAGCACGTCTCCTCCAACACTGCTCCCCAGCCTTTCAGGCTGGCATCTGTCGTGATAATCTTCCATGGAAGAGGAAGAAAAGTTTTGCCCTTCAGCAAATTCTTGGTTTGTAACCACCAGATGAGACTCCTGCCTGTCCCTGGGGATAGACGCATAGGAAGATCCAAGGATTGGGGCTTCCTGTTCCAGGCCGCAAGGATGCATCTTTGCAGAGGCCTTGAGTGGAACTGGGCGAATGGGACGGCTTCGAAGGAGGCGACCATTTTCCCTAACAGTCTCATGCACAATCGAATGGGGAAAGATCTCCTGCCCAGAATTAGGCGCACCAGATCCCCAATGGCCAAGGCCTTTGGCCTTGGAGAAACACCTTGCCCTGAGCGGTGTCGATGATCATACCCAGGTATTCCAACCTGGTGGCAGGCTGTAGGGACGACTTTTCTAGGTTTATAATCCAACCTAGGTGTTCCAGGTGTTCTAGCGTTCTGGTGACGCTGTGGTTCAGGAACGCTACTGTTTTCTCCATGAGAAGCAAATCGTCTAGATAAGCCATGACGGCTATACCCTGAGGTTTGCCAAGAGAGGGTCCAGAATCTTTGTGAAGACTCGAGGGGCCGTAGCAAGCCCGAACGGCAAGGCCACAAATTGAAAATGGCGCCACTGTACCGCGAACCTTAGAAATTTTTGGTGTGCGGGAAAAATTGGCACATGGAGATATGCATCCTTGATGTCTATTGATGCAATAAACTCTCCCCCTTGCAGGGAGGAGACCACAGTGCGGATTGACTGCATTCGGAAGGACCGGATGCGTAAAAACCGGTTCAGATCCTTCAGATCTAGAATAGGTCTGACACTTCCATTTGGCTTCAGAACGGTGAAGAGATTTGAGTAAAACCCTGAACCCTGTTCTTTTGGGTCCACTTCTACTATCACCCCCTCGGATAGTAAGTGATCCAAGGCCAGAAATAGCGGTTTTTGCTTTACTGGATCCCTGGGGATCCTTGACCTTAGAAAACGAGAAGGTGGAATCTCCTGAAACTCTAGCCTGTAGCCCAGAGATACCGAAGAGATCACCCATTTGTCCCGGATCTCTTCCCGCCAGGCTCCTGCAAACTGCAGGAGCCTTCCCCCCTCTCGGCCGAGCGGGGGCGCCCCTTCACAAGAAAGCTTTTGGGCTCTGCTTGGCAGGCTTTCACCCCCCAAGTCTTTTTCTGCCCCTGGGCTCGGCCCTGAGCCTTTCCTGTAGAGGAGGGTTGAGAAGGCCGTCGCCACTGCTTAGAGCTTGTTGCTCCGGGAGAGAGAGCATGCCTGAATGAAGGACGCTTGCTCCTTTTGACTGGAAGGAGAGTAGATTTACCTCCTGAAATTTTTTGGACGAATTTGTCTAATTCTTCTCCAAACAAACGTTCCCCTTTAAACGGGAACCCAATCAAATGCTTCTTGCATGACAGCTCAGCTGCCCAATTCTTTAGCCATAGGGCCCTTCGCATGTGTACCAACATGAGGGACAAACGTGATGCTTGTTGGACAGAATCCAAAATCGCATCAATTATGAAACACAGAATATGAGGCATTTCTGCATACTTCTCTACTTCCTCGCTGGGAAGGAGCCCAAGCATCTGCTTAACCTGTTCCTTGAGGAACTGGCACAACCCCACGGCTGCGACTGTAGGTTGCACTACAGCGCTAGTCATGGAAAAGGAGGCTTTTAATAAGGTTTCCAGCTTCTTATCAGTTGGATCCTTAAATACCTGCGCATTATCCAAGGGACAAGTCAGGTTTTTATTCACGCAAGAAACAGCCGCATCAACAGATGGGACCCCCCACTTCTTGGTGAAACTTTCCTCCAGAGGATAATGCATAGAAAACCTTTTAGGAGGAGCAAACCGTTTATCGGGATGTCCCCAATCCTCATACAACAATTCATCCATTAAGGGATGAATTGGGAAGGAATAGGCAGTCTGTGGGGCTTTCCTGACTCCCAGGGAAGAAACAGAGGACGTAGCGACTTCAGCAGCAGGCATTCTGAATGTGGTACGCACCAATTCAGTATAAAACTGCACCTGTTTTCTGAGCGCCTGGGGAGGAGGGGACTCTCTCCTCTTCCTCCGATTCATCCGACTGCTCATGATCCCTGTCCCAAGATAGGGATCTCTCCTCATTGTCAGAAGAATCATCTGAGAGAGGAATTTCAGCAGAGGGAGGGGATCTACCCCTTTTCCTGCTATCTTTCAGGGAAGCAGAAATAAAATTCATTATTCTCCCTTAAAAACCCTCCAATGTAGCCCTAAGGGAGTCCTCAGTGACATAAACCGGGGCTGGGACATTAGGAGAGGCTGCAAAACCTGACAGGGGCACTGACTCGTCCTGAGAGGCTGGCTCCAGTCTTGCAGGGGGGGATGGTAACTTACAGGCACTTTTAGAACCCCTGGACCTAGGCGGTGATTTACCAGTGCCTTTGTTACCTCCCCCTGAGACCCTCTTACTAGGAGACATAGTCCTAAGCTACAAAGCAGAGGTACTAGTACAAGTGCAATCACTGTTGTGCTTAAAGTCTCACAATAAATATATATGCTTAAACTGCACAACCTGATGCTGAGTAGGTGTCTAAGGTGTGCCTGGATCCAATCCCCACAGATGCTTACTGCCCACAGCTCCTGTGTCTCCACTTACAGCCCCCTGACGCTCTGGGCTTTTTAAATCTGCCGCCTGGTGCCTGCACAGTACAGAGCCGTGCACACTGACATGCACGGCTCACAACCACACTCCCCCCTCCTCCATTAGACCGGGAACACGCCCGGCGCGCGCGCGTGCACGAGGATGGCGGGATCCAGGGGGGGAAAGGAGAACTCCACCGGAGCTGCGTGGGACCCCCGTTTTACCTTGTTGTGGCAGGGACTGCAGTGGAGACGTGAGACAGCTGGAGAACCAGGCTTCACTGAGCGTGTGTACTGAAAGGCATGTAAGTATGCATCAGGCTGCTCTTACTCCCTCTAGTGGTGGAAACCAGGTAAGACATACAACTACTCAAAATGAAGAAATCCATCATATAATTATATGTATAGGATTAACTTCCCTTACCTGTCCCCGCCACAGGAATTTCTGAAACAGACAAATTCCAGCCTTCACCCATCACGGCGGGCAGTGTTAGCCAACCTTCAGGTTTATCTGGGGCTCTTTCTCGGAAGAGCCTCCTACCTGGACCATGTAAAAGACTCTGCCAAAAACTTTCATGCTCTCTGTATAAACAGTACACCAAGTCTGGTTTTCCCAGAGCCCAGTCTTCCAATAGGAGAGGACTTACAGGCCCAACCTCATTTTCTTCGGCTGACGAGGCCCGGGTACCATACCATCTTGGGAGTCAAATATCGGCCCGAGGTATGGATCTGGTTTGTTGTAGCCCTTAGGCCCCCGCAGGGACCTGCACAGAGCTAAAGTTTTACGTGACAAACCACCATAGACACTGGCAAAAAAACTGAGGTGCCTCCCATATGGGAGGGGTTATATAGGGGAGGAATTCTCCTTAATTGGGGTTAACCAGTGTCCAATCACCAGAGGTGCCTATATAACACCCTATGTAATCAGGCTCCTGTGTCCCGTGATGTATGATCAAGAAAAAAGGTTTTTAAAAACACCTCGTCCCGACGAGCTCGCGCGCAGAAGCAAGCGCATACGTGAATAGCGCCCACATATGAAAATGGTAGTCAAACCACACATGAGGTACCGCCGCGATCGGTAGAGCGAGAGCAATAAATCTAGCCCTAGACCTCATCTGTAACGCAAAAAATGCAACCTGTAGAATTTTTTAAATGTCGCTTATGGAGATTTTTGAGGCTAAAAGTTTGACGCCATTCCACGAGCGGGCACAATTTTGAAGCGTGACATGTTGAGTATCAATTTACTCAGCGTAACTTTCACACTATAAAAAAAATTGGGCTAATTTTATTGTTGTCTTATTTTTTTATTCAAAAAATTTAATTTTTTCCAAAAAAAGTGCACTTGTAAGACCGCTGCGCAAATACGGTGTGAAAAAAAAGTATTGCAATGATCACCATTTTATTCTCTAGAGTGTTAGGAAAAAAAACTATATAAAATGTTTGGGGGTTCTAAGTAATTTTCTAGCAAAAAAAACTGTTTTAAACATGTAAACACCAAGTCTGAAAAAGAGGCCTGGTCCTTAAGTGGTTAATAGTGCTTCACCAGGGTCTTTAAAGCGGTTTTGTACCTAAAAATGTATCTTCTTGTTATTTAAAGCGCATGATAGCATACTTGCATTAATGAACCCTGAAAAAAAAAATATTCAGTACTTACCTTATATTTCAGATGTTTGTGCTAACTTCCGGGCTGTCCTCCCATGGGAGTAGGCGTGGTTATCATCCTCGCAATGGTCCCTGGGAAATTTCTAAGCTATTTCCCAAGAATCCATGGGGGACAATGAAATTGCAAAATCTCGTGAGATTTCGGAAGGAGGACGCTGGTCACGTGACGAGGGCGTGTCCGAAATTGCCATTTTCAAAGTGGGCAGGCAGCTGTATCTGCCATTACCACTATTGAAACTTTTACAGCGCTGCTCACTGCTATCAGTGAGCATGCGCGAGATGGAGCGGTGGATGCTGGGAGCCGAGCGTCACAGAATAGAGGAAGTAAATGCCTGTGGGCTTCAGACGCCCACAGTTAAAATGGAAAAACGCCTCACTACTTTTTTAAAAGTTATCCGAAGCAAAAGAATCGTCACGCCGGGGGTCAAAAACACGCCGATCGTGAATGCTAACCGACGTTGGGAATCGCCCACCAGTGACACAGGTAAGAAAAAAAAAAAAACGCAGCGGAATCCCTCTTTAACACTTCTTTCGTCAAACCATTAAATTAAAACAGAAGCAATATTTGACTGGAGTGTCAAGACTGCTATGAATGCTAATTTAAAAAGCAAGTCTAGTGAATGGCATTCCACATGAGCTCTGCAATTATGATTATTTCCTGTTGGTATTGAGTATTTTCTTTATTCTGATTGGTAGATACTGAATTGGCTTCTGTTCACTAAAACAAGACACAGTAATGTGCCAGGCAGTGCGAGATCTTACATTTGTATCATGTAGCATGGTCTTTTTTTTTCATTGACCAGAGCTTGAAAAATTATAAATTGTGTGTTATATATATATATATATATATATATATATATATATATATATATATATATATATATACAGTGGGTAAAATAAGTATTGAACACATCACCATTTTTCTAGGTAAATATATTTGTAAAGATAAAGATCTTATTGACATGAAATGTTCACCTCATGTTGGTAACAACCCATGCAATACAAACAATGCAATGCAATACATACAAAGACATCAAAACAAATAAGTTCACAAATTAAGTTATGTGTAATAAAATGGAATGACACAGGGAAAAATTATCGAACAAGCTAACTGAAATTTATTTAATACTTCATACCTCTCCTATGAACGTTGATCTTTCATTCTTTCCATGGATTTTTTTTTTTTTAAAGATATTTTTATTGATTTTTTGTAAGACATACAGTATTTCACAAAAGTGAGTACACCTCTCACATATTTGTAAATATTTTATTATATCTTTTCGTGTGACAACACTGAAGAAATTACACTTTGCTACAATGTAAAGTAGTGAGTTTATAGATTGTAAATTTGCTGTCCCCTCAAAATAACTCAACACACCGCCATTAATATCTAAACCACTGGCTACAAAAGTGATACACCCCTAAGTGATAATGTCTAAATTAGGCCTAACCAGCCATTTTCCCTCCCCAGTCTCATGTGACTCGTTAGTGTTACAAGGTCTCAGGTGTGTTAAATTTGGTGTTATTGCTCTTACTCTCTCATACTGGTCACCGGAAGTTCAACATGGCACCTCATGGCAAAGAACTCAGAGGATCTGAAAAAAAAAGAATTGTTGCTCTACATAAAGATGGCCTAGGGCTGTAAGATGATTGCCAAGACCCTGGAACTGAGCTTTGAGTCTTTGGAAAATAGACGTATGAGTACTGCCAGCATTGCTGCAGAGGTTAAAAGGGTGGGGGGAGACAGCATGTCAGTGCTCAGACTATACGCTGCACACTGCATCAAATTGGTCTCCATGGCTGTTGTCCCAGAACGAAGCTTCTTCTAAAGATGATGTACAAGAAAGCCCACAAACAGTTTGCTGAAAACAAGCAGACTAAGGACATTGCTGTAACCATGTCCTGTGGTCTGATGAGACCAAGATAAACTTATTTGGTTCAGATGGTGTCAAGCCTGTGTGGCGGCAACCAAGTGAGGGGTACAAAGACAAGTGTGTCTTGCCTACAGTCAAGCATGGTGGTGGGAGTGTCATCGCTGCATGAGTGCTGTCGGCACTGGGGAGCTACAGTGCATTGAGGGAACCATGAATGCCAACATGTATTGTGACATACTGAAGCAGAGCATAATCCCCTCCCTTTGAAGACTGGGCCGCAAGGCAGTATTCCCACATAATGACCCAAACACATCTCGAAGATGACCACTGCCTTGCTAAAGAAGCTGAGGGTAAAGGTGTTGGACTGGCCAAGCTTGTCTCCAGACCTAAACCCTATTGAGCATTTGTGGGGCATCTTCAAACCGAAGGTGGAGGAGCGCAAGGTATTGAACTTCCAGGTGGTAACCTGTGAAGCTCTGATCAACTCCAAGCCCAAGAGGGTTAAGGCAGTGCTGGAAAATAATGGTGGTCACACAAAATATTTACACATTGGGCCAAATTTGGACATTTTGACTTAGACACCTTTCACACTGGGACACTTTTCAGGCATTTTAGAGCTAAAAATAGCACCTGAAAAGCACCTCTCAAGACACCCCAGTGTGAAAGCCCAAGTGCTTCTACACTGGGGCGGTGTGCTTGCAGGACAGGAAAAAAACGTCCTGCAAGTAGCATCCTTGGGGCGGTAGTGGAGTGGTGTATGCACCGCTCCTCCACTACCCCTGCCCATTGATATGAATGGGCAGCGATGCTGAAGTGCCTGCTTTGGCAGTGCCGCAAAACGGGCGCTATTTACCCTATAGCAGTGGTAAAGTGCTAATGCCCGCACTGCCCCAGTGTGAAAGGGGTCTTAGGGGTGTACTCATTTTTGTTGCCAGCGGTTTAGACATTAATGGCTGTGTGTTGAGTTATTTTGAGGGGACAGTAAATTTACACTGTTATACAAGCTGTACACTCACTACTTTACATTGTAGCAAAGTGTCATTGACACGACCTTAATGTGCTTCTTCTTGAGCCACTTTGTTGTCAGTATGTTTTGGGTCAGTGTCATGCTGAAAGACCCATCCATGACCCATCTTAAGTGTTCTGGCTGAGGGAAGAAGGTTCTCATGCAAGATTTTACAATACATGGCCTCGTCCATTAGCCCCTCAATGCCATAAAGTCGGTCTGGACCTTTAGCAGAGAAACAGTCCCAAAGCATAATGTTTTCACCTCCGTTCTTGACTGTGGGGATGATGTTCTTAGGGTCATAGTCAGCATTTTTCTTCCTCCAAAGATGGTGAGTCCCCCTCCTCAAGAAAGCACATGCACAGTGATGCTAGTGAACATCTAAATGATTCAGAGAAAGATTGGGAGAAATAAATGTATACATTTTTTTATCTATGCCATGTGGAAGCCCTCTTCAAAGAAAGGTCAAATTTCATGAATCAGGTTTACATCCACTTTCATTCATAGCATTTGTTTCATGCGTTTCTTTCTGGATTTTTGGTTGATATTCTGTATCGTTTAAAACACATCTATGATAAAACTTATAGACCCTTAATTTCTTTGTAAGTGGGCAACCTTACAAAATATACATACTGTATATAAAGACTGAAGTAAATGCTGAACACTGCCATATCAAAATAATAAATTAAAAAAAGATGACCCTTCCTGTTAAAAGAAGATATGTGCAGAAGATATACTATATATATATTTTATAGGGTCCTCATGTCAATCACTTGTGGATAAATTAAAAAAAATAGGACAGTAGTTACATTTTCCTGTAGCACAGAGTCTCTGGAAACAATCCATACATACATACACACACACACTGTCACGTATCAGATAAGACCAGAACTGTGTGGACTGCAACAGAGGAAACCCAAACGTGTATAAGTGAAATATGATTTATTAAAGAAAGTGAATAATATGAATACAACCACACAGTGCAATAAACCAACCAACAAAGACCCCCAAACAACAACAGACAGATATGTACAATAAATGGGAAATGCAAGTACCGTAAACGATAGGCAGGCCAGGGTCATACACAGAGGATCAGCAAATAAACAAGGGCAGTCCAGAATCAGAGTCACAAGCCAGGCCAAGGTCATACACGGGGAGATCAGCAAATGGGGTAAGGAACACAGGACAGGGAGAGGATGGATGGATCAGACTTCAGGACAGGAATAATGGTAACAGGTGGGACAGGGTTGGGACCAGGACAGGGAAACAGGATCAGAGGCACGGGTCACAGGTTCAGGGTACAGGAACAGGTTCAGGATCGCAAGCAGCAGGTCAGGGCACAAGGACCAATACCGAGGCAAACATATGACTGCTTGCCAGCTATTTATAGGCCTGTGATTGGCCTCAAGTGACACCTGATTGCAGGAGGTGCTGCCTGCTCCATACTGCCAGGATCCATCCGCTGGTGGACGCCAGTACTGCGGCCCAAAGATGATATAGCATCAGCAGGGAAAAGCTCTCCTGACAGCTCAAAACTGACAGGAGACACCTGCTGGTGGACCTCAGTACTGCACGCCAAGAGATAGATATTATCAGCGGATGGAACATTTCCTGACACACACACACACACACAGATTTTTTCCACAATTGCATTGCAAGACCTTTGCATTGCATTGCTTAACACACTAGTGGAAATCCTTTGAAGATGATGGTGCAATCTAGGAGCTTGTACAGTGTCTCTAATAAAGTGACGCATGTGATTAGCTGGATAACATCTGCTGTTTTTTTTTTTGTTTTTTTTTACTTAAACAGTACACAAGCCAAAAGTAACAAGATAAAAATGAAAAGTCTGTTACTGGATAAAATATCACCAGCTTTTGCGGTATTATTTTGCTTCAATACAGAGATTTTCACTACTTCTAGATGTCCTCATGACCCAACTTCCTCTGAGCCCAGGTTGTCCTGGACCCACTCCCACGCCCCCCCCCCCCCTCCCAGCCTATGATTGGTAAGAGAAATGAGAGGCAGCAGAGTGATGAGCTTATCTCTCTGTCTACTCTCTCCTCCTAACAGCATGCATCTTGTCAGCACATGAATTGATTGGCTCCTTGTGCTGATTCTTCCTCTCTCATTCCAGCCCAGCTCCATCGGGACTGCAAGAGGCTGATGGCAGGTCAAAATTTAGGTACCTACTCTACTTGCATCTAAGAAATACATTTAGTGATGTATTAATGATGTCTGTCTTTTAGATCTGTCTAGAGTTCAGGTTTAACTGAAACAAAGCTCAGCAAACACAGAACGCATTGCCGTATTTATAAAATAAACTTTTTGCACGATAAATGATTATGTGGTATTTTTATTGGCTGCCTAGAAACCGTTTTAACCAGATAGTTTATTTTATTCTGTAATTACAAATGGGTGACTATACTTTCACCTTTTATTTTCTGTAGGTCTGTCCTTTTTTTCTACATCTAAAACTGGTGTAGATCTGCAAAGTGCAGTTATAATGAAAAGTAGATTGGCTCTTCGCTGCATATCTCCCTTAAGGTAAGAGATTTTTTTTAAGCTTCACAATGTTGATCTTGTCTACCTATTGTACTAGTGGCAATGATCTTACTGTACTTTGGTGTTAAGATATCGTTGGTAAATGATATTGATGCAGGGCCTAAAGCGGACCATACACTGATTGGAATTTGGCCAGTCTCTGCTGAATTTCGATCGGTGTGTGGGCTCCTCTGCTCTAGAGTAAATTGTTTAATCGACTCCTGTCAAAGGGACATGTTGGAAAATTTTCCTTTGATCAGCAGCTGCTGCTATTTATCTGCAGACGCTGATCAGTGTATTATGACTGCTGTCCCAAAGAGAAATATTTCTCCATTCACCTTGTTTGTGGCGAATTAAAAAAAATATCTCTGTATGGCTATATTAAAGCGGGAGTCCGCAGTTTTTTTTTTTTTTAAAAGCCAGCAGCTACAAATACTGCAGCTGCTGACTTTTAAAATAATGACACTTACCCGCCCAGCGCGTCCGCGATGTCGGCACCCGAAGCCGATCTCTCGATCGTCTCTCGGGTGCTGCCGCCGCCATCTTGGGTATGGGAATCAGGAAGTGGAGCCTTTCGGCTTCATTTCCCGGTTCCCTAATGCGCATGCGCGAGTCGCGCAATAAGGATGGCCCCCGCTGTCTCTGGGATCTGTGTGTTTCCCAGCAGGCAGCGGGGGACCTTCGGAAAGGGGCGTAGATTCTGCGGAAAGGGGCATACCTTCTGCAGAATCTACGCCGGAAGTGGGTGCAGATACCTGTACTGTACAGGTACCTGCACCCCCCTCCCCCCTGAAAGGTGCCAATTGTGGCACCGGAGGGAGGGAGGGTTCCAATGAGCGGAAGGTCCACTTTAGGGTGGACCTCCGCTTTAAAGAGGAGTTCCTGGCCCCCACAAAAAAATTTTAAGTCAGCAGCTACAAATACTGTAGCTGCTGACTTTTATTATTAGGACACTTACCTGTCCAGGGGACTCGCAATGTTAGCACCCCAGCTGATTTTAGGATCGGCTCTCGGGTGCTGCCTTCGCCATTCGTAGAAAGGGAACACGGCCGTCAAGCCTCTCTTCTTCACAGCTGGTTCCCTACTGCGCATACAGGAGCATGCTGCGCTTTCTATTTGACCCGGCGGTGGAGAAATGAGGGGGACTGAACTGAGGGATGGTGCAGCGTCGCCATGTTCCAGAAGTGGGGACAGGTACCCGTCAAAAACAGGAACCTAATCCCCTCTCCTCCCTGAATTGTGCAAATGTATCACCTGAGGGGGGGAAGAGTCATTAAGGTTACACTTTTGGGTGGAACTAGGCTTTAAGGCTAGTCATGCACAGTGCACTTTTTTTCAAATTCCTGCTAAATTTACCTAAATGTGAGCTGTGGACGGCCCTGTTGGCACCATCTGACTTTCCAAACTGGGAATGAAAAAAATCGAAGAAGCCAGATTGAAAATTTTCTGCCAAACTGTGGCTGCATCCAATCAGATGCATTCACTGTTATGGTATTCAAAGAGCCACAGCATCGGCTAAATACCTGATCAGTGACTGCATAATGCTGTTTAGCGTTAGGATTCAATATGTAAAACACTTTCTGTGTCCATGATGTATCAAATTGTAAGAAGTTACAAGGTTCAATTTAGCTAAATTTTAAAGCGGAACTAAGCTCAATCTACATGAGCTTGTTTTAATTTATATGCGGTTAGCCTTAGTGAATAGATAGGAAGGTATATTTATATTTACTTTTTAAACTTTTTTATTTTTTTTTCATTTCGTCATTTGCTTCCTGGTCTCTGTCCTAGGCCAAAATGAGGTCATACAACCCAGGAGTCTTCATGGGCATATTTTTCCCTTCATCTAGTGGAGGGACGAAGGGGCTTTCTTAGCTAAGCACACCCTCCTATCTGCATGCCTGAGCTAAGAGCAGATAGATTCAAGGAATTAAACATTTGCGCTTACTTAAGATGGTTGTGTCTAGAAATGCTATGGTATTGTTTTTCAAAGTGATTCTCAACAAAATAAAGCATGGAAACATTGGTGGATGAGTTTGCCTTAAAAATATTGAAAATTAAATAGCGTTTTCAGTTTGTGGTGCTCAGATACAAAAGGGGAAGTTCCGCTTGTTTGCTTCCTCTCCCCTGCCCCCCCCCCTCCCCCCCAGCTGCCACATTTGGCACCTTTTGGGGGGAGCGGGTACCTGTTTTTGACAGGTGCCCGTCCCCACTTTTGGGTGACCACCCCGTGGCGAGGTCATCCCGAAGTTTGGCCCCTTCCTCCTTCCCCCGTTGCCGGGCCATTCACAAAGCTTCACTGCTGGGTTCCCTTAAAAGGAATGGCGGCAGCAGCACCCGAGAGTCGATTGAAAAATCGGCTGGGGGTGCCGACATCATGGGATCCCTGGACAGGTAAGTGTCCTAATATTAAAAGTCAGCAGCTACATTATTTGTAGTTGCTGACTTAAACATTTTTGGTGAGGGGGCTGGAGCTCTGCTTTAAAGAGGAAGTAAACCCTGATGAGTTTACTTCCTCTTTCATTCCCTGCAAAGGTAAAGCATAATGTACTACTATGTATCACATAATAGTCCATTATGTGTCACTTACCTGACACAGGAGCCAGCGATGTCACCGCTGTCCCCTGTAGTCCGGCGCATCCATCTTCTCGGTGGGGTCTCGCTGCTCCGCCGCTGTCATTCGGCAAAGCCGCGATGACGTCACTCCCGCGCGGCATCTTCGTTGTTGACGATGCCGCGCTCAGTGCGCCTGCGCGCCGTAGACAGCGGTGCCTGTCTTTCGGCAAATATCTCCTAAACCTACACGGTTTAGGAGATATTTGCCGGACCTACAGGTAAGCCTTAATCTAGGCTTACCTGTAGGTCAAAGTGTGTTGTAAGGGTTTACAACCACTTTAACTGCTTTAACTACTTGCCGACCAGCCGTTAATGTGGCGGCAGGTTGGCTCCCCTGCACAAACCGCTGTAGCTGTACAGAGGCCGCTTTAAGGGTTATAGGGGGTGCGCCCGTGGCATGAAGTCGAGATCTGCTGTTCCTAGGGATCAGGAACAGCAATCTCTCTCTACTCCCTGTCAGTCCCCTCTCTCCGCACAGTTAGAAACACCTCCATAGGGAACACATTTAGACCCTTGATCGCCCCCTAGTGTTAACCCCTTCTCTGACAGTGACATTTACACGGTAATCAGTGGCTATTTTTAGCTCTGATCGTGTCCGATCTGTCTGCCACAATGTCGCAGTCCTGCTAAAAACTGCTGATCACCGCCATTACTAGTAAAAAAAATAAAATAATAATAAAAATGCCATAAATCTATTCCCTATTTTGTAGATGCTATAACTTTTGCACAAACCAATCAACAAAAAAAGGGCGTCAATTTTGTCTGGGTACAGCATCACACGACCGCGCAATTGTCAGTTAAAGCAAAGCAGTGCCATATCGCGAAAAATGGTCTGGTCATGGAGTGGTTAACTTGGTATAATGTTGGGGATAAGGTTGGCTTATTAATTAAGGTTAGGCTAAAGTGGTTGTAAAGGCAGAAGGCTTTTTGCCTTAACCACTTGCCGACCGCCGCACGACGATGTACGTCCATTTTTTGAAGAGGGATATCTCGGTAACGGCAGCAGCTGCTGCCACAACCGAGATATCCATCTCTTCAGGCGGCGGTCGGCTGTACGATAACGGTGGTCTCCGCGGCGGATTCGCTTAAAAACACCCCGTTACGACGAGCTTGCGCACAGAAGCGAGCGCATACGTGATATACATATGAAAACGGTGGTCAAACCACATATGTGAGGTATCGCCGCGATCTGTAGAGCGAGAGCAATAATTCTAGCCCTAGACCTCCTCTGTAACGCAAAAAATGCAACCTGTAGAATTTTTTAAATGTCGCTTATTTTGACCGGACTACGAGGAGAAGAGTAAAACTAAGTGTGCATCAACACTACACTGACATGTAGGTACACACAGGCACACAAACCCCCCCCCGATCGCCCCCCGATCCCCCCCCGCCCCCCCTCCCCCCCCAGTCACAGTGTCACTGATTGCATTGATCATTTCTTTACTGATCAATGCATTCAGTGTCAGTTGTGACAGTAAAAACTGTCAGGACAGTTAGTGTTAGGTCCAGGGTAGCCCCCTATCACCCCCCAATAAAGATTTAACCCCCTGATTGCCCCTAGAGTTAACCCTTTCACCCCCTTTTGCCAGTGTCACTAAGCGATCATTTTTCTGATCGCTGCATGTGTCGCTAGGTAGCTAGTTATTTTTTTAGGTTCACCGCCAGGTTTTTATATCGCTAGGTACCCCGATATACTACCCAATAATGGGTTTAACCCCCTGATTGCCGCTAGTTAACCCTTTCACCCCCTTTTGCCAGTGTCACTAAACGATCGTTTTTCTGATCGCTGCATTAGTGTCGCTACAGTCGCTAGGTAGCTAGTTATTTTTTTAGGTTCACCGCCAGGTTTTTATAGCGCTAGGTACCCCGATATACTACCCAATAATGGTTTTAACCCCCTGATTTCCGCTAGTTAACCCTTTCACCCCCTTTTGCCAGTGTCACTAAGCGATAATTTTTCTGAACGCTGCATCAGTGTCGCTAGTGTCGCTAGGTAGCTAGTTATTTTTTTAGGTTCACCGCCAGGTTTTTATAGCGCTAGGTACCCCGATATACTACCCAATAATGGTTTTAACCCCCTGATTGCTGCTAGTTAACCCTTTCACCCCCTTTCACCAGCGATCACAGTATAAGTGTCACTGGTGACGCTGGTTAGCCAGTTAGTTATTTAGGTTCCCCGTCAGGTTTTTATATAGCGCCAGGGACCCCCATATACTACCTAATAAAAATTTGAACCCCCTGATTGCTCCTAGTTAACCCTTTCACCACTGATCACCGTATAAGTGTTACGGGTGACTCTGGTTAGTTTGTTTTTTATAGCATCAGGGCACCCACCATTTATTACCCAATAAAGGTTTAACCCCCTGATCACCCGGCGGGTGATATCAATTAGGTTTTAGGGTCAGGGTCTGCGTCGCCCCAGGCAGCGCTAGGTTAGTGCCAGTACCGCTAACACCCACACGCAAAGCATACACCTCCCGTAGTGGTATAGAATCTGAACAGATCAATATCTGATCTGATCAGATCTATACTAGCGTCCCCAGCAGTTTAGGGTTCCAAAAAAACGCATTGTTAGCGGGATCAGCCCAAATACCTGCTGGCACCTGCGTTTTGCCCCTCTGCCCAGCCCACCCAAGTGCAGTATCGATCGATCACTGTCACTTACAAAACACTAAACACATAACTGCAGCGATCGCAGAGTCAGGCCTGATCCCTGCCATCGCTAACAGGTTTTTTGGTAGCATTTTATATTCAAATCCGGAAGGCAGTGCTTGGTTTTCGGGGTCCCGTACGTGGCTAGGCTCCCAAAAAGTCCCCCACATGTGGTATCCCCGTACTCGGGAGAAGTAGCAGAATTTATTTTGGGGTGTAATTTGACTTCTGCCCATAGCATGTGTGAGCAATATATCATTTAGTGACAACTTTGTGCAAAAAAAAAAAGTTTGTAATATTCCCGCAACTTTTGGCAAAATATAAAATATTCCATGGACTCAACATGCCTCTCAGTAAATAGCTTGGGGTGTCTACTTTCCAAAATGGGGTCATTTGGGGGGGTTTTGTGCTATTTTGGCATTTTATGGACTTCGAAACTGTGATAGGTAGTGAGGAGTTAAATCAAAAATTTGCACCCTTAGAAATCCTGAAGGTGGTGATTGGTTTTCGGGGTGCCGTGCGCGACTAGACTCCCAAAAAGTCCCACACATGTGGTATCCCCGTACTCAGGAGAAGCAGCAGAATGTATTTTGGGGTGTCATTTCACATATGCCCATAGCATGTGTGAGCAATATATCATTTAGTGACAACTTGGTGCAAAAAAAAAAAAAAGTTTGTAATATTCCCGCAACTTGTGGCAAAATATAAAATATTCCATGGACTCAACATGCCTCTCAGTAAATAGCTTGGGGTGTCTACTTTCCAAAATGGGGTCATTTTGGGGGGTTTTGTGCTATTTTGGCATTTTATGGCCTTCGAAACTGTGATAGGTAGTGAGGAGTTAAATCAAAAATTTGCACCCTTAGAAATCTTGAAGGTGGTGATTGGTTTTCGGGGTGCCGTGCGCGACTAGACTCCCAAAAAGTCCCACACATGTGGTATCCCCATACTCGGGAGAAGTAGCGGAATATATTTTGGGGTGCAATTCCACATATAACCATGGCATGTGTGAGCAATATATCATTTAGTGACAACTTTTTGTAAAAAAAAATTTTTTTTTTTTTTTTTGTCATTATTCAATCCCTTAGGACAAAAAAAATAAATATTCAATGGGCTCAACATACCCATCAGCAATTTCCTTGGGGTGTCTACTTTCCAAAATGGGGTCATTTGGGGGGGATTTGTACTGCCCTGCCATTTTAGCACCTCAAGAAATGAGATCGGCAGTCATAAATTAAAAGCTGTGTAAATTCCAGAAAATGTACTCTAGTTTGTAGACGCTATAACTTTTGCGCAAACCAAAAAATATATGCTTATTGACATTTTTTTTACTAAAGACATGTGGCTGAATAAATTTTGCCCTCAATGTATGACTAAAATTTAGTTTATTCGATTTTTCTTATAACAAAATGAAGAAAATATCTTTTTTTTTCAAAATTTTCGCTCTTTTTCCATTTATATCGCAAAAAAAAAAAATCGCAGAGGCAATCAAATACCATCAAAAGAAAGCTCTATTTGTGGGAAGAAAAGGACGCAAATTTCGTTTGGGTGCAATATTGCATGACCGCGCAATTACCAGTTAAAGCAGCGCAGTGCGAAATTGCAAAAAGACCTCTGGTCCTTAAGGTATTTATTGGTCCGGAACTGAAGTGGTTAAGTGGTTAAAACATTCTCTGCATTAAGGTAAAATAACCTTTTGTAAGTAGCCCCCTCCCCCCAGCCCCCTTATACTTACCTGAGCCTGATCTCAATCCAGTGATGTGCACGAGAACAGCAGCTCACTTGTCTCTCTGCTACCTCATTGGCTCAGAGACAATCTCAGCCAGTAGTGAAGGGGGCAGGGCTGTACCCCACTGTGTGTGTCAAAGGATGCACAGAGCTGGGCTCAGGAGCAAGCATGCACACGTGCCCCCCTAACAAGTGGCTTGCTATGAGGAAACTTGCGGGGAGAAGGAGCCAGGAGCGCTGGCCGGAGACCCGAGAAGAGGAGAATCAGGGATGCTCTGTGCAAAACAATTGCACAGAGCAGGTAAGTATAATATGTTTGTTATTTTAATAAACAAATACCAATATATAGCATTTAACTTGAAAGAGAACCTGTGCCCAGACTATGCACACTAAAGTATTCATATTCTGAACAAGCTGTAAAAGCGTTTTGAAGGAGAAGTACAGGCAAAGCCAGTTTGTTCTGCACTCCTGTGACCCATTTTCAGATGACAATGGGCTGACTTCACAGAGCTGGTCCTGGCTTGGGCAAGATCGAGACGATGAAGTCGGGATCTGCCCACATGCCTGGACTGCCACCCGGTTCAGGCCCTCAGCGCCTCCTCCACAGCCTAGTGCTCCAGTGAGCGAAAAGGGGGCAGGGCAAAGAGTGGAGGCTGACAGTCACTAGCTCTCTGATCAGGGCATCCTGTGAACCGAGTGATCGGCGGCAGGACCGTCTTTAAAGCAGGGCAAAGGGGGCAACTGCCCTGGGCCCTGTCATTGTTGTGGGCCCAAAGCAGCTACCTCATACTTGCCAACTATCCCGGTTTAAAGTTGTCCCTTTAAGTTTTAATCCTGTGCTGTGTCCCGATATCTCAGTGTGAAATGCTGCTACTAATGCTGCCCCCCTCTGCCCTATTGTGTACAGATGACTCACCTGCAGACCCTGTGTTTACATGATATAGATATAGATATAGATATAGATATAGATATAGATATAGATATAGATATAGATATAGATATAGATATAGATATAGATATAGATATAGATATAGATATAGATATAGATATAGATATAGATATAGATATAGATATATAGCCGTGGACAGACGGCATTCATATGTAAATAGAGGAGCCATTCATATGTATATTATGCCCCTGGGGTCATATCCATACATCACCTATATGGAATGCTGCCCACTGAGGAGATAAAGAGGCATGCTTGAAAGTCCTGCCTGCGACTGTGGTCATATAGGGTAACATCAGCCTGTAATGCAAAGGTAAACAAATTAGTGGGGGGGGGGGGGGGGGTAGTGTGGGGTGTGCAGAGGTAGGCAGATAAGGAATTACAGTTTGGGTGAGCAAGGAGGGGATGTATAGAGGTAAGGATGGTGGGTGCAAAGATGAGCAGAGGAGACAGGTATAGTTAAAGGGGTGGAGGGTTGGAGTGGAGAGGATGGGGAGGTTTTGGTGCAGAGGTTAGCAGGGGTTTTAGGATGCAATGGTGTACTGACAGGGTGGATAAAGATGTAGGTTATGTGTAGGGCAGCCCAATTATTTAAATTATTTAGAAATACGGAAGAAAGTCCCTAGTGCTTTTTCAAATTCACACGGTTGCACAGCACATGTCAGCAGATCTGTGAGGATGTCATTAATTAATGGCGCTGCTGTGTATCTGCTAAAGGGCAGCACGTTTCTGTGGTGTCAGGGAAGCAATTTTGCCCGCATTTCCACAAATGTGAACTCTGTAAATGTCTCACTTACACTGGTGGTCAGTGTAAATCTTCTCATTACATTGGGGCTTGGTGTAGAATTCTTTCATTCACACTAGTAGCCATAGTGAAGGTCTCCCTTACATTGGTGGCCAGTGTAAATCCCTCCTTACATTGGTGGTTACTGTGAATGCTCCTATTACATTAGTGGTCAGTGTAAATCTCTATTACATTAGTGGTCAGTGTAAATCCCCTTTACATTGGTGGTCATTGTAAATCTTCTCATTACATTAGGGCTACAATCCTTTTATTCACACTAGTGGCCCGTGTGAAGGTCCCCCTCCTTATATTGGTGGTCACTGTGAATGCTTCTATTACATTAGTGGTCAGTGTAAACCCCTATTACATTGGTGGCCAGTGTTGAAACTCCTCTTTATATTGGTAATCGGTAAAAAAAAAAAAAATCAGCATTGCCATTGATCACACCCTCCCCCCCCCCCCCCCCCCCCCAGCACTGCCATTGATCAAAGGAGTTCTAGGATCCCTAGGAGTTTTCTGTCTATTGATGGGTCCCCACACCACCCCAGTCCATGGTATGCAGGCAAGTGGAGAGCGAAATTGCATGGAGGGGGGCCCCAAGAAAATGTTTGCCAAGGTTGCAATCAGTATGAAAGACGAGCCTGATCGGCGGTGTTAAATCGCTTGGTTCTTAGTTTTAGGTGCTGCATCCAGCTAGGTAAGTATAATTCTAAAGTGTAGAAAAAGTCCATAATTATTTTTTAAAACGAGACTCCATTCATTCCTGTAACTAAAGGTAATGTTAAGAAATTGATGTTCAAAATTCACACGAGAGGCCCTGAAATCTTAAGGATCGTTTGGAAGTCATTACCTCACAGTAAATGCAGCTAGAGAGGTCATTTCCGGCTTGTTTTAAAGTACTTTTGCCAGTTGTTGAGAAAACATAAATATTGTAATGTTCACCAAGCAAGTGCACTTTAGGGCTGCAATCACATGTCATGCAACTTTGGACATCAAAGTCGTTTGACAAGTAGCAGCCTATTCTTTGCATTGGCATCCATTCAAATCTGTGTGACTTAAAGTCGCAACGACTTTGAAAAGGTGCCTGCACTACTTTGGTGTGTGGTACTTTTGATGTGACGATGTGACGCATTAAATGAAATTAGCTTCACAGCAAAAGCCCCCATCATGTCAGGAATCCCCCTTTCACATCAGAGTCCCCCCCCTGCATGTCAGAGGCCTTCCATCACACCAGAATCCCCCCCCCCTATACATTAGAGGCCCCCCTTATAAATGAGAGCCCTCATCTTATCAGAGTCACCCCTATACATACCCCAGATACATAAGTCCCGTCATCACATTAGAGCCTCCCCATCACTTCAGAGTCCCCTAGTCACGTAGGTGCCCCAATCACAGAGCCCCTTCAATCACACTGTCCACTCTTCATGTCAGAGCCCTACCTTTTGGCTCAAGTTGTGTGACAGAGGATGGGAGGTGGAGGAGGTCTGGAGAAGGTAGACTTTTATCTTCTCTTTAATGCCAGGGCAGCTCTGCATGTGCCTACCCTGGATCAGAGCAATGCATTGCCATGGTCCAAGTGAGCCGGCCACCGTCACCATAGCAAAGAATGACACTACATCTTGGCCCTAGAGCATCTTTGGTTATTTTGGTGCTGGTGGCCGGCCTGCCCACACCATGGCAACTCATGATACTGATCCAGGGCCAACTGGGTCCCATGTTCATGGCACCCCAGAGTTCTGCAGCACCCTGGTTGAGAAACACTGGGTTCTTTAGAGCTTAGGGCACATATGAGAACTTTTTGTTTGTTCTGACACTGAAATCACCCAGCATAAGAACCATGGAAATGTCAGAATATGCAACCACAGTATCCATTTTAAAACCTGCACTTTTTTTTCATACAAAAGCTGTCAATTAACATTATCCTTTCCCTAAGTAGCTCTCGCATGCTCCCCTTTTGTTCCACTTCTGGATTTACCCACAAAAGTGAATTCCAGGTTTAGAGCCTTACCTTGCCTGCCACGTTTAGCTTACTACCATAGACACATGCCTTCTATGAAGTATGTTGTTTTTTAAGTTTAGGATAGTCACAGACCAAAAAAAAAAAAATCAAAGCTTCTGAACATATGGAGCATCCAGATGTTCAACAAAGGCATTTATAAAACATTTGTGAGCACCAGAAAAGTCAGATCTTGGAATAGAATGAAATGGACTTAACATATGTTCATACATTGTAGACCAGAAGGTCTTGGCTTTACGTCAGAGGTGGCCTGGCTACTTTCAAAAGTATTAAGTTCTACCTTCCTTTATTAGCGTTGTGATGTTTGGTATCAAACTGAAATAATATTTAATTTACAAATGTTTTTTTTGTTTATGTTGAAATACATTTTCTGATATCAATTGAAGGAGTAGTAGGGCAAAAATAGGGTGTTGCATCCACCAATGCAATAAATCCGGCTACTCTGTATCATCCATTGTAATGATTCTTTATGGATTACATAGCAGGGTACAGCAGTAACACGTTACCGCATTTTCACCGAAGCCTTACTCATAGCATATCATGCTATAAGGCATCAGCCGAAACGCATTAGCTTGTTATTGCTGTACCCTTCCAAGTAGTCAATAAGGAATCATTATAATGGATGATACATAGTAGCCGGCTTTATTGCATTGTTGGATTATTGCTATAACTTAAAGACACTTGGGCCAGAGCACCATCTTTCAGTCCCCCCAGGCAATTTGGGATAGAGCACGTTTTTATGTAATAATTCTTACCCTCATCCCTACACCAAGGCATCTATTTCTAAATAAAATGCATAGCCATTTGCCCATTGAATGTGCATTCATTCTGTGAGAATTGGGCAAATACGAATGTTCTCTTCTAAATACATGCTCTTTTATTATGGGCAGTGGTAAAATACTGCATTATGGCCACTAGATGCAGCCAAGGTGCATAGGACATACATGCATCTTGGTAACAAGCAATAAAATGTAACAATTTTAGAGAAGGCTATTGGGAATTAGCAAGTAAATGTAACCATTTATAATAAGAAAATGCTAGTGCGCTCCACCTAAGATAACCTACAGGAAAGAAATAATGTATCTAGGAAGCAGCCAGCATAAAAAAGTGTTCTCTGCACCAGAATAGATATATAAATTAGTAAAAATGCGGCGCTACCAAAAATTGCTAAATAAAAATAGTGTATGATAATCTCAAATATATGTGAATCAAATAATATACACTAAATATAAATACAATAAGTAATGAATAAATATCAAAAAATGTAAACAAATATACGTGTATACAATAGACGTGCAAAGATAGTGAATAGAAATCCGTGACAAAATATTCAGACACCTAAACAGTCCACATAGACAATCCAGATGCAAACAAACATAATAGAATATCCAAAAAAAATACTAGTGAAATATCGTGAAAAATAAATAAATAGATTGATATTTAGTCCATAATTAAAGTGCATTAGTGACTGATGCCATTGCAAAAATTAATGGATAAAGTTCAAAAAAAATGTGATCAGACGATTCCCACACGTGCCAAATCACTGCAAGCTTCAGTGCTTAATGGGTGCACCACCTATTTCCCCCAGCCTCTCACCTCCAATAACTGGTATACAGGCACTGTATAAAGGGTAACTGCTGGCTTCTACTTTGTTCACACTGCTTCACCGCTGATACTGTGAGGATATCTATTACTTGCCCTCCCAATAGATTTAAGATCTCAGCAAAATGTGCAGCAGACGCGGACTTCCGGTTTCGGCCGAAAACCGGAAGTGATGGGTCCGACACCGAATTCCTTCCCTGACGCGTTGCGTTACAGAACGTAACTTTTTCAAGTTCAAAGTTTACATTTTTTGATATTTATTCATTACTTATTGTATTTATATTTAGTGTATATTATTTGATTCACATATATTTGAGATTATCATACACTATTTTTATTTAGCAATTTTTGGTAGCGCCGCATTTTTACTAATTTATATAAATGTAACCATTGTTTGTACATTCACTAATTCCATCTAGCATTCTCTAAAATTGTTACGTGGCATTTCTTGTTAGAAAGACATGCATTTTCTCTCTGCACCATTTAGCCCTGGTTCACACTGCTGAGAATCATGTGACTTGTGACATGTAATGTATCATGACAAGTCAAAACACATTAATTTCAACGGATGACCTCTTAATTAATGTGCCTTAAGTCTCAGCGACAAAAACAAAAAAGGTTCCTGCACTACTTTTCTGTGACTTGATTGCCATAGCATAGAGTGCAATGTTAAATCACAGAAGTCACAAGCAAGTTGCAAGACTTTGGGGTCAAAGCATTCTAAACTGAGCCTCAGTGGCCATAAAGCTGTATTTTATTGATCCCCATAATAATAAAAAAAAAATAAAAAAATTGATATTATATATATACATATACACACACACACACACACGAAAATATTGCCTAAAGAACATTTATTTTTGCCCAAATCACAAAGAATGAATGTATATGCAGATTTCACTGGACGAATGGCTATTACATTTTTTTTTTTAATTGACCCCTTAGCAACAGAGTGAGTGTAAGAATTATGCTAAAGAACATTTGTTTTTTGCCCAATTCTCACAAAATAAATGTACTTGCAAATACTCTGAATGAATTGCTATGCTAGTATTTTATATATTGACCCCGAACTATAACTCTAAACCTAAAATTAACCTAGAATTAACATTAAAGTGGTTGTAAACCCTCAAGGGTTTTCACCTAATGCATTAAAGTGGTTGTAAACCCCTTTTTGGAACTTGTACCTATAGGTAAGCCTTATTCTAGGCTTACCTATAGGTACTTTAAATATCTCCTAAACGTGCACCGATATTTACCTTGTAGTGCGCAGATTATGTCATTGTGAAGAGAGGGCCGTTTCTTCCCAAGCATGTGCCGTGATTGGCAGCTCTGGCACACATGCGTGAGATTGATGTCACGGGGGTCTGGCCAGTCACACAGCCGGAGTCCATGACCCCCAGAAGTAAGAGGGGCAAAGATGGATGCTGCTACCAGTGGGGACATCGTGGGCTTCGTTTGCAGGTAAGAGACACATAATGGGCTACCCAATTATGCTTTTACTTTGGAACAAAAGAGAAAGTTAAATTCATCAGGGTTTGCTTACTCTTTAAGGTGAAAAACCTTCTGTGCTACACCCTCCCCCCCCCCCTTTTTTTCTTAACTGAGCCTGATTCAATCCAGTGATGTGCACGAGCGCAGCAGCTCCAGCTGCTGTCTCTCTCCTCATTGGACAGATTGATAGCAGCATCAGGGGAGCTGAGGACGGGGCAGAGTCCCACTGTCTGTGTCAATGTATGCAGCAGCGGGACTCGGTAGCAAGCCTGCACGGGTGTCCCCATGAAGAGCAGCTCTCCGTGGGGGCACCCGTTAAAGAGGAGCACTGGCAGCGGACCCCAGAAGAAAAAGGATTCAGGCTGCTCTGGCAAAATCATTATACAGAGCAAATAAGTATAGGAGTATTTACAACCCCTTTAAATCCCTGGATACATGTGATAACACACTTCTGGCCAAAGCCTGAAGCACCACCCCCATATCTGTTTCTTTAAAGTCCCACAGAAACCTGTAAAAGCCCAACTCCAGGTACAATACACTTACTGGAGTTAGATTAATTGAATGCTTTGTTTCTTCTAATGCTGCCTGCATACCTTCTTCACCACATACATTTTCTCATTTACATGTGGGTGGATGTGTAGCTAATGGAAGATCGCCACTCTGGCTGTAAAAGCTAAATCCCAGCACTATGGTCACATTTCCATCTCCCGCTCCTCATAACCATTCACAAAGTACACACCTTTTGGGTCTATGAGACCTGCAGAGCTTACAGAAGTACAATAGACGCTCTACTTCCACCCACATATTTCTGGGGTAATTGAAGTATACAGGTGTGGCTTTTGAGAAAACGTTGTGTTCAACTCCTTTAAACCAGTTAGCTTATTGTGCTCAGAGCTGGTCTTTAAGCCTTCAAGTGAAATCCACCTAGTGCAGCTTTCATGTGACGGGGTAGCAACAAGTCTGTATCATCACAGGAGCTGCATTGCTCATCATTTCAGAGCAGAATTGTCACTTTCATGTAGGCTGTGCCTGCATATACTATTGTAAGATGAAGCAACCTTGCAGGGGGTGTGGCTAACAGCAATGTCACTGCCTGTACCATTTCAATCAGCACCTGGTCACCCCTGGTCCTGCCCACTGCTTTCTGATACACTTCCTCTGTTAAAACCCTTCAACTGTGAACTGCAGTGTCTGGATGGGGGAGCATGTGAGACACTAATGTAGGAAGATTTGGCCCAATCAGTGAAGGTAGTTGTTTTTTGCCTTATGGGGCTTGTGCATCACATGGTAACTGGGTTTGCTACTTGTTTAGAAAGTGCTATAGGTTATTGTTGTGTATAGTGTGATCTGAGTTAGCCTGGGAACATCAGCCAGCTGAGTATGGTAAAAGCAAACAGTTCCTTTATTGATATCTTAAAAACAAGTAAACATAAAGAGCTTTCTTCATCCAAAAATAAAGCAAGAACAGTGTGTAGTTCGGGTATATAGAAGGGTTCACCTCACAGGCTCACCGCCCGTCTCCTGGTCCTGCACAGGGGTTAGGGTTCCTCCTCGTATCAGGGTGCCGGACAGGCCATGGGGTTCAGCAACCAGTGTCTGAGTTTCCAGAGGGTTCACCTTGCTCACAACCTGTGATTGACTCCACTCTGCCTCTAACACAGGTACTGATCCATTCCTGCTGCCTTTCAAGACTCCATTTGCTGAAGCTTAATTTTTACTTAACCCACAACAGTAACATCAATCTGTATATGCAGTAAAGCATTCTTGTTATACTCACTGTGGAACCTAAGGGGTTTATCCTTTGCATATAAAGGCTGCGTATAAAGGCTGTGTGATCCCATCTCTCTGATCCTCCTCTTCATACACTGACTCCAATCCATCTCCTGATAGAACAGAACATTAGGGGGCAAGCTGCACTTGCTCAGTTTGGTGCGTATTGCTTTTGTCTTGGGAGAGTGCATGTGATCAGCACAGGGCCAATCAACACTGGGTCAGGGGGTCCTGCAGCCTTATAGGACGATGGGGGGGGGTGAAAACCCCTCCTACAAGCTTAAACCAGACACTGATACAAGTCACAAGACTGCTCTAAACGCTGATGAAAAAAGATATTTAGCATTTTATATTTACTAAAACTATTGCATTTCCATGTTCAGTGTACTGTGGGAGACCAGATATAGTGAATGCAGGGTCCTGGCTTTAGTAACACTTTAACCCCTTCAGCACCAAAGTCCTTGTAGTCAGGTTTTGGAGTTTCTTCCCTCCCAAAATCTTCAAACCTCCAAATTTCAGGGTCCCTGATAGGAACTTACCAATTCAGAGAGTACTGACACTCAGACCTTGCCTTCCACCCATACTACCCTGAAACCCCTCACCCTGCATTAGTGAGAACCCCTGAGTACTCAACCAAGTCTTCAAACTGTCCCCATTAAAAAAGACCACAGCTCAAATATCAGGGAAATATACCTGCCATTCAGGACATATTCCTGGTGTCTCCTCTTTAGAGCTTTCATGTCGTGAATCTTTTCTTCTTCTCTGGCAACCGCCATGCGTGTTTCCTACACCTAGATAGAGTGCCTTTCATGTAAGGATGTGTAAGCACTGTTCTGTTTATTAGTACTGTGATCCCAGGCCAGCATGATGACACAACTCCAGGCTGTGTATCTGTGATGGCCTAGGGCCAGTGATGGCGAACATTGGCATCCCAGATGTTTTGGAACTACATTTCCCATGATGCTAATACACTCTGCAGTGTAGTTGAGCATCATGGGAAATGTAGTTCCAAAACATCTGGGGTGCCAAGGTTCGCCATCACCGGCCTAGGCTCACAAGAAGTGGATTGAATGATACTGGAGGTCATTCAACCAGGAAGAAGATGCTAGATCGTAAAGTGAGGAGTCTGCAGGGGTCAGTGATAGCAATTTGTTTGTCGATAAGAGAGGATTGTTTGGCGGAATTTAAACGATCGGATTTTGTTGTCGGAAAATTTTATATATTTAGATCTCAAACTTTGTCGGAAATTCTGACGGAAAAAGTCAGATGGAGCCCACACACTATGGGAATTTCCGACAACACAATCCGATCGCACATTTTCAGTCGGAAAGTCCGACCGTACAGGGCATTATGGTTCAAAGGGTTGTGCTTGTAAAACAGACAAAACCAAATTCAGATCCCATGGGCACACAGGTTTGACTGGCGGATTCAAGCGCAGTGCCCCCTGAACAAAGGCCCGGACTAGGGAATGTGAGGCAATTGGCTTTTGAAATAATACTGATAAGGCCGAGATCTGGACCTTGATCATGCTCAAAGCCAGTCCCATTTTAATGCCTAATTGAAGAAAGGCAAGAATCCTGCTAATGTCATACTTTCTAGGGTGCCATCCCCTAGGTTCTCCCCAGGAAATAGTAGATGAGCCTGGAACCCGGCTTCCTAGCATTAACCAGAGTGGAAAAGACTGATTCAGAGGGTCCACTGCCCTTTAGAATGTGGGTCTCAGCAGCCAAACCGTCAAATTTAGATTTTGTAAAGCAGGATGGAATATTGGACCTTGTGAGAGTACATCTGGATGCAGCTGAAGAACCCAAGGTCTCCCCACTGCCATCTTTACGATCTCTGCATACCAAGGTCGCCTGGGCCAAATCATAGCCACCAAAATGACTGACTTTGCTTCCCTCTTGACCCTCCGAAGGAACCACGAAAGAAGCGGAACTGGAGGGAAGGCATAGATCAGAGTGTACTGATCCCATGGAATCGTTAAGGCATCTGACCCTTGTGCTAGCAGATCCGTTGTCCTTGATACAATGCTGTCCAGTTTTTTGTTGAACCTGAGCGCAAACAGATCTATATCCGGGGTACCCCAATTTTGACATATGGTCTGAAATATGTTGGGTGTAGGGACCATTCTTCTGGACACAGCTGCTGGCGGCTTAGAAAATCTGCCTGACAATTTTCTACCCCTGGAATAAAGACCGCAGACAGGTAAGGCATATGCCTTTCTGCCCAGAGAAAAATGTGATTCACTTCCTTTTGGGCATCCAGGCTCCTGGTGCCTCCCTGGTGATTGATATAAGCCACAGCCGTGGTATTGTCGGACTGTATCCAGACAGGATGACTCTGTAGTCTGCGAGTCCAGACCCTGAGGGCTAAACGAATTGCCAAAATTTCCAGAATGTTGATGGGCAAGAGTTCTGCACCATCTTCCCTGGGTGGAAGCTTCTTCCAGAACTGCTCCCCAGCCTATTAGGCTGGCATCTGTGATTAAGAGTTTCCAAGTAATTGGAACAAAGGTTTTTCCTTTTAGAAGATTCTTGTTCAGTAACCACCAGTTGAGTCTCTGGCGTACCCCTGGGGATAGACACATTGGAAGATCGAAGGCCTGAACCTTCTTGTTTTATGCAGAGAGGATTCTTCTTTGCAAAGGCCTTGAGTGAAATTGGGCATAAGGAATGGCCTTGAAAGACTTAAAGACACCTCCCGAACAGGGACATGAACCCTGGACCCTCAGATTAAAAGGCTGATGCTCTACTGACTGAGCTATCCAGGCTCTCCTAATAGTCTCATACATAGCCGAATGGAGGGATTCCTCTTTGATATGATTAGCTGGACCAGAATCTTTATGGCTTCGGCCTTTGATCCAGGTAAAAACACCCTGCTTTGAGTGGTGTCTATGACCATGCCCAAATATTGCAACATAGTCCGGCGGACTGTCCGCCGGACTTTCCGAACGGGCTACTTGCCCACACACGGCACTTTTTCAGCAGACTAATACGGCGTACTAAGTCCGCCGGACTATCCACCGTACTTTTGAAATGAACGGACTCGCCCACACACGCAGAGGAAAGTCCGCTCATTTTGAGCGCATCTCCAGGTAGACGGGGCCAGCGAAGGAGGCGTCGCTGGCCCCGTCACCTGGTATGGACTTAAAGGGGAACCCTAACGCCGAAAAAATCAGCGTGGGGGTCCCCCCCCAGGGTCCACATCAGACCCTTGTCCAAGCACGCTACCCGGCCGGCCAGGAAAGGGGGGGGGGGACGAGCGAGCGCCCCCCTCCTAAGCCATACCAGGCCACGTTCCCCTTAACATGGGGGGGTGCCTTGGGGAAGGGGGGCCACGCAGCCCCCCCACCCCAAAGCACCTTGTCCCCATGTTGATGAGGCCAAGGGTCTCTTCCCGACAACCCTGGCCGTTGGTTGTCGGGGTCTGCGGGCGGGGGGGCTTATCGGAATCCGGGAGCCCCCTTTAATAAGGGGGCCCCCGGATACCAGTCCCCCACCCTATGTGAATGAGTATGGGGTACAATGTACCCCTACCCATCCACCTGTGGACCCGGGGGGGACCCCACGCGTTGGCGTTCCCCTTTAAGTCCATACCAGGTGACGGGGCCAGCGACACCTTCGCTGGCCCCGTCTACCTGGAGACGCGCTCAAAATGAGCGGATTATTCTCTGCGCGGGAAAAGTCCGCTCATTTCAAAAGGTACGGCGAACTGGCATACCAACGGCCGGATTGTCCGCCGAAATGCGAGTCCGACGGGAAGATTGGAGTGCAAAACTACTTTCTAAGTCCGCCGTACTTTTGGGTAAAAAAAGTCCACCGGAGGCTACACACGGGGGGATTGTCCGGCGGACTTGAGTTCGCCGGACTTTTCCACTGGATTGTTTGATCGTGTGTATGCGGCATAAGGTTTGACCTCATATTATATGGTTTTGGTAAATCTGAAGGAAAAACTCAGCAGAAAATCTGATAGTGTAAACATTTAGCAGAGAGAGCGACGAGGCAACATCTGAAGAGAAGAAGAGAAGAGCAGAAGACGTCGATAGCGGCGACGGCGGCGTCAGAAGACCAGGCCACCACCTGTAAAAGCTAGAAGAAGGCGCAGTGGCCCGGCAAGAAGAACCGAAGAGGGGGACAAGACCCCCGAAGTCGGAAGAAGAGGGCGGCGGCGAAGAAGAAAGCCGGGCTCCTCTGCTAGCAAAAGAGCTAGGAGAAGATAGCGGAGGAGTCCGGCGAGAAGACCCCCGAAGACGGAAGACCCCCGGAGCTGTGCAATAAACTATTTTAACCCTTGTGTGTTGTGTTTTTTTTTTTTTTTTTTTTTTTACAGGTGAATGGGTAGGGGTACATTGTACCCCATACTCATTCACATAGGGTGGGGGGCCGGTATCTGGGGCCCCCTTATTAAAGGGGGCTCCCGGATTCCGATAAGCCCCCCGCCCGCAGACCCCGACAACCAACGGCCAGGGTTGTCGGGAAGAGGCCCTTGTCCTCATCAACATGGGGACAAGGTGCTTTGGGGTGGGGGGGCCGTGCGGCCCCCCTTCCCCAAGGCACCCCCCCCCCCATGTTGAGGGCACGTGGCCTGGTATGGCTCAGGAGGGGGGGGGGGGGCGCTCGCTCGTCCCCCCCTTTCCTGGCCGGCCGGGTAGCGTGCTCGGACAAGGGTCTGATGTGGATCCTGGGGGGGACCCCCACGCTGATTTTTTCGGCGTTGGGGTTCCCCTTTAAGTCCATACCAGGTGACGGGGCCAGCGACGCCTCCTTCGCTGGCCCCGTCTACTTGGAGACGCGCTCAAAATGAGCGGTCTTTTCTCAGCGCGGGAAAAGTCCGCTCATTTCAAAAGTACGGCGGACTGGCATACCAATGGCCGGATTGTCCACCGAAATGCGAGTCCGACGGGAAGATTGGAGTGCAAAACTACTTTCTAAGTCCGCCGTACTTTTGGGTAAAAAAAGTCCGCCGGAGGCTACACACGGGGGGGATTGTCCGGCGGACTTGAGTTCGCCGGACTTTTCCACTGGATTGTTTGATCGTGTGTACGCGGCATAAGGTTTGACTTCATATTATATGGTTTTGGTAAATCTGAAGGAAAAATTCAGCAGAAAATCTGATAGTGTGTATGGGGCTTTAGAGGTTGCAAGGAAGATTTTTCTAGGTTGAGAACCCAACCTAGGTATTCCAAGTAACTTACTGTGCTGAGCACATTGAGACTAAGGCGTGCTACGGATTGCTCTACGAGTAGCAAATCATCCAGATAAGCTGTCACTGTTATGTCCTGAGGACTTAGATTTGCCAAGGGCAGAGCTAGAACCTTTATGAACACTTGAGGGGCTGTAGCGAGACCTAAAGGTAGGGCCACAAATTGAGTGGTGTGGATCCACCACAAACCGAGAAATATTGGCACATGCAAATAAGCATTTTTGATGTCTGTTGATGCCAAGAATTCTTCCCCTGAAGGGTGGAATCCTGTATAATTAAAGGAGGCTAAAAAAAAAAAAAAAAAACATGCCTCGCTATGCAACCATGCCCAATCTAGGTGCTCATGCAACCTTAGGCGATCATGCATTCTTATGCGATTCAGCATCTTTTATACAACCAAACATTCTGTGCATTATAAGCACTACTATGCGGACAAGTACCCTTGTGAGATCAATGATCCTCGTGTGATCAAGCACCCTTGTGCGATCCAGCATCTTTATGCAATCAAGCATCCTTATGCGATTTAAGCATCTTTTGGAAAAAATTAGCTTCTCCGCGTGACCAAGTATCCTTGTGTAATCAAGGACTCTTGCGAGATCAAGCATCCCTGTGCGATTCAGCATCTTTAGGTAATCAAGCATCTCAGTGCTTTAGGCATTTCTGTAAAACAAGCCTCTCCGGGTGACCAACTACCCTTGGGTAATTAAGGCCTTCTGAGAGGTCAAACACCACATTATGCATCCAAGCATTCTTATGCGATTTAGAAATTTCTATGAAAACAAAAAGTCTTTCTGCGTGAGCAGGTATCCCCGGGCAGACAAGGACTCTTGTGAGGTTAAGCACTCTTGTGCAACCCCGTATCCTTACACAAACAGGTATGTATGCTTTTTTTTAGGCAATTATGCTATTTTAGGCATTCATGCGATTTTTAAGAACATTCTCATGCGACTATGTAAGTCCACCACAAACATAAAAAAATAAAAAAACAATATATCTCTATGTGTTACATATTACATGTTCTGCCACATGCATTTTATACATTCCCATACTCAGGTAATTCATGCAATATGGATTGATACAAAGAAAGTTTGTCCTCCCGTTTGACATGAGTTCCCGCACTCATGCGTTTAGCCGTTTTGTGCTAGCAACAATGTGCATAGAACCATGTACAGCCCCCGGTATTCCCAGGCGATCTCCTATACAAGTACTAACCAGGCCTGCCCCTGGTTAGCTTCTGAGATCAGATGAAATTGGGGTGATGTGGCCATAGGCATCTCAGCAGTTGTGTGGTTAGTTTATAAGCAAGCACCTACATGAGGATTTTTTGGAGGTCCCACACATTGTAGTGATGACGGACCTGGACAGATACAAGAAGCTTTATGGGGATTTTAAGCAAAAAATCCAAGCAGGAGGCAGAGGCTCTGGCCGTCTAGGCTGAGGGTAAATTATACGCAGCCTGAATCTCTGTAAAAGATTGCAGCTACAACTCCCGAGCCTGCGAGGCCTCTGATACCTCTGCTTCGTCAGATTGCGCCTGTTCCCTGATGGTGATCTTTTATCATCAGATTGTAGATCCTCTTGATTGAGGATTTAGGCAGGAAAATGGGAATTATCCCAATCTTTTTCCCTCTTGAAAGGATGCTGTGATTAAACAGTTAACTTCTCAAGAACACCACACACTGCAATGCTAACAACCATCTTTGAAAGACCTATGCAGGGCTGCAATGTTGGGAGAGGCTGCAAGTCTGCCAGGGGAAATGGCTTATGCTGTGCAGCTGCCTCCAGTCTTTCAGGGGGATAGAACCTTTAGATCAAGGCGTGATTTCTTACCTGCCCCTGAAGCCCTCTTATGGGGGGACATAGTCCTAAGCTCAGTTAAGCAGAGGTACTAGCGTGAGGTGCAATCACTGTTGAATATAAACATTAGCTATAAACTGCACAACCTGATGCCGAGTAGGTGTTTTAGGTTTGCCAGGATCCGATCCACTGGGATGCTTACTAAGCCCACAGCTCTGTGCCCCACCACTTACAGGAGCTCTGCCGCTTTGAGCTTTTAAAAACGGCTGCTTTGCGCCTGCACCACGCGTGCACGGCGCTACAACCACGCCCCCCCTTCCCCACCGACCCTGCTGTAAAAGCACACCCCCTGCACGCACATAGGACCATCATGGTGGCGGCCAGGGTGAGGCGGGAGAAAAGTAGACATCAGAGGACTGCATGGGACCCCTGTACTGAGTGAGATCCCCCCTTTAGTCTTTATGTGGCAGAGCCTGCAGGAGGAGGTGAGCGACATTCACAGACCAGCTTCACTAAGCATGTATCCTGAAAGGCAAGTAAGTATACACCAGGTTGTCTCTTCCTCCCTCTAGTGGCAGAAACCTGGTAAGACATGCAACTATTCACAGATGATAATCCATAATGTGTAAACTTTAGGATTGTCTTCACTTACCTTATCCCCGCTGCAGGAACTGCTGAGAACAGACAGATTCCAGCCTTCACCCATCACAGCGGGTAGCGTTGTGTCAACCTTCAGGGTTCCTATTTACAGCAATCTCCTCCCTGGACATGTAAAAGACTCTGCCAGGGACCTTTCGTGCCACTGTTATATTAGTACACCAAGATTTGGATCCCAGGGCCCAGACCTCCAAGGAGAGACATTACAGGCAAAACCTTGTTTCTTCTTATCACGAGGCCCAGGTACCATCCATCTTAGGAGTCTTAGTATAGGCCACAGGCATGGATCCAGTTGTATAGCTCCCATGCCTTTGCAGAGACCATAAAGCAGAGCTTTCTTCTTAGCACATCTTGAACATGAGCAACCACCTTAGACACTGGTGAAAAAACTCATATAAAAAACTGGTGAAAAAACTCAGGTACTTTCCATATGGGAGGGGTTATATAGGGGAGGAACTCACTTGTAATTAAGGTTACCAGTGTCCAATCACCTGAAGGCGACTATCTAACCCACTAAGTAATTGCTAAGCCTCTGTGTCCCGTGATGTTTTTTTTTTTTAATGTGGAGTTTGGCTGTTTAACTGTTTTGAAGAAAAAAAGACTTGTTTCCAGCAAGTTTAGCACTTCGAAGCTCTAACTGTATTGGTCCAGAGGAGAGCAAAATAAAGTGCTTGTAATCTGTAGGGTTAAAATAAATCCTCCCATACTCCTAAACGCCACTGGGACAATTACATATATATCAAAGAACATCCTTCACTAGGTTTAGCTTGCTTCAAGCTCAATGTACACAATAAGTGATGACAAATGAGGCAAAGGGTGAGGGTGTCGCTAGTCAGTTGTTTCTAGAGCAGCATAAAATCTAACGAGAACCCTAATTCTGTTATTTGCAACACAGCAATTAAAATTGTTTTTGTTCAGCATTGTTTTACATTTTTCATGTGGTAGAAGAGTGCTGTCAGGTTTACATGTTGTGCAATCCACAAGCAAGGAGATGCTTTTGGAATCTCCAGGCCTAAACAAACTATGTAACCACATGGAATGGTCATGAGACTCAGGGCTCGTGCCTGGGGAATGGGAAGGAAGATTTTTATTTAATTTTAATCTGAGATTCCAGGCATTCTGCCGTTCGTCCATAAGGAAGGGGGGGTCATATTTTGAAAGTAAACAGGAAATGATGGTTGTTCTATTTATGTCTTTTGGGAAAGCACATTTCCTAGAATTTTTTATTTACTTATTAGTTATGTGACAACAATTTATATGGTAATCAACCTTCCCATACCAAATATAATTTTTTTTCTTTTAACTTTGTTATATTAACCTGAGATATAATGAAAACTAAGTAACCGTTTTCCTCTTTTAGACCATATTTTATTTCTTATATCTCATTTTACATCTGTTGGGGGCGGAGTGACATAAAGTATATTTGGGTACCAAACTGTAGCACCCTGATGGTTAGGCAGGGTGGCTAGTAAACTTACCTGCCAGGTATAGTTGCGAGATCAATTGATTCTACCCTAATTCTGGAATTGCTGCACATCTCTCTTCTGTCACTAGATGGCCGGATATCTGGTGACATTAGATAGACAAGCACATTGCAAGGACAGATTAGGAATGGATAGGGTATCTCAGCTAATGGGTAGGGATCTTCTTGGGTCCTTTGGCCTGCTGGGAGCGCCTATTTATTTGGGTGAGGTCAGGTGATCGTGGGTTCTGTTCCACCTGGACAGCTGTCTGAGTGAGCGTGTGTTGTGCTGCCCGGGCTGCTAGACCAGAGCCTGAGGCCTGTCCCAGGGACATCTGGCTGCTAGGATCTGAGGGCCTATCCAGAAGCAAGAGAGAGCAGCGTAGGGTTGGGACTGTGGCTTGCAGTCCAATCATAAATAACGATTTTGATGGCCGGAGAACCTATCATGGTCGGAGGTAGAGGGTAAGCTGTCGCCACTAAGGGACCAGCCACCTTATTACCAGGGACCACAGTGAGTAGCTGAAGCAAGTACCGGAGCAGTATTCTCACCAACCAGGGACAGTGAAAAATTGGGAAACTTCAGCAGGTGTCAAGCCAGGGACCAAGCCAGCAGACGTGACGCTTCCAGAGCAGCCTTGTGTGCCAAGCCAGGGATCAAGCAGGCCAGTGAGGTGAAGCTTGAGGAGTATCTGTGAGTGCCAAGCTAAGGGCCCAGCAGGGAAGTGGGGGTGACCCTTGAGGAAGATACTCAGTGAGAAGGTTGGAAGAGCTTTGGAGATTCAGTGGCAGTGGATTAGCAAGTGTAATGAGAGAGACTGGGAGCTCAGTGGAGTGAAGATCTACAAGAAGTGATTGTAGGGGAAGTAAAGGAGTTTGTTACAACTTGTGTTAGAAACTGTTATAAGACT
Source organism: Lithobates pipiens (assembly GCF_037356315.1). Taxonomy (NCBI): domain Eukaryota; kingdom Metazoa; phylum Chordata; class Amphibia; order Anura; family Ranidae; genus Lithobates; species Lithobates pipiens. Next base: position 172,853,798 of record NW_027507685.1, on the reverse strand, counting down.
GTTGCAATAGGAGACAGCGATCCTACACATGCAGATGTGGTGTTTGGCTGGGTACCTTTCCCTGCATGGCTGTCTACCTATAGAAGTCTCTGAGTCTGCTAATTACCATTGCAACTACTAGTGGTTGTATACTCAAATTTTTAACTTTTACCTACAGGAAAGCCTATAATAAGGCTTACCTGTAGGTAAAAAAAATATATTCCCCTCGGTATGCGCCGCTGACTGCAGCGGCTCATGCGCACAAGGGGATTCTCGGCCTGAAAATCCGGCATTGGCCTGCGCGGGAGTGACGATATCGCGGCTCCGGCCACTCACAGCGCCGGAGCCGCGATATTCGGAAGAAACGCCGAGGGAGCATGTCAGCTCCCTCGGCGTGGATCGGGCCAGATGTCGGGGCCTCGTTCTAAGGTAAGTATTTCATAATGAGCTAGTATGCGGTGCATACTAGCTCATTATGCCTTTTGCTTTGCAGGTTTAAAAAAATAAAAATAAAAAATTGCGGGTTTACTACTGCTTTAAGGTTATGCTGGCCCTAAACCCTCTCTCCCACAGTTGTTTTTCTAGAAAAAATAAATCTCTTTGCATTCAAGAAGTGTCTGGCGCCCATAAATTTACCTCGCATTACACCCACAATTTTAGTGAAAAACTCAATAGTAGGGAACTGTATATTGTGAATCTAAATGATGTGAAATCGTTTGGTGCAAGATACAATCAAGAATCAATCTTCAAAAACTTTCAAAAAATCAATCCTCAAATAAGAAACATTAATCTATAACTCAAATGTCCAAAAAATTTGAAAAACCAAACATCATAAAGTCAAAAAAAAATGTGTATAATGGTGCAACATAGTGTAAAATATCCAATGTGACTGTACACCAAAAATGTAGTCGATCTTGTTTTTTCAAACAAAAATAGTGCTTGACCACGTGGACCTTGCAACTCTGTAAATCTAATAGTGAATGGAGGCTTACCAGATCACCGGTCGGTATGCGCGGATACGGACACACAATCGTTACGATGCAGAAAGCCGGAACCGGACCACCTCTTCGGATATGTCGTAATCCTCGAATTGAGTCGAATCCTCTCGTGAAACGATCTGTGTGGATGCGAGCATGTAGGAGTTTCGGTGCAGGAAGCCGGAAGACGACCAACTATCTCGAGTGTTTCGTAATCACCAGATCAGCTCCGATCCTCTCGCAAGCCAGATCACCGGTCGGTATGCGCGGATACGGACACACAACCGTTACGATGCAGAAAGCCGGAACCGGACCACCTCTTCGGATATGTCATAATCCTCGAATTGAGTCGAATCCTCTCGTGAACCGATCTGCGCGGATGCGAGCATGTAGGGTTTCGATGCAGGAAGCCGGAAGACGACCAACTATCTCGAGTGTTTCGTAATCACCAGATCAGCTCCGATCCTCTCGCAAGCCAGATCACCGGTCGGTATGCGCGGATACGGACACACAATCGTTACGATGCAGAAAGCCGGAACCGGACCACCTCTCGGATATGTCGTAATCCTCGAATTGTGTCGAATCCTCTCGTGAACCGATCTGCGCGGATGCGAGCATGTAGGAGATTCGGTGCAGGAAGCCGGAAGACGACCAACTATCTCGAGTGTTTCGTAATCACCAGATGATCTGGTGATTACGAAACACTCGAGATAGTTGGTCGTCTTCCGGCACCGAAACTCCTACATGCTCGCATCCGCGCAGATCGGTTCACGAGAGGATTCGACTCAATTTGAGGATTACGACATATCCGAAGAGTTGGTCCGGTTCCGGCTTTCTGCATTGTAACGATTGTGTGTCCGTATCCGCGCATACCGACCGGTGATCTGGTAAGCCTCCATTCACTATTAGATTTACAGAGTTGAAGGGTCCACGTGGTCAAGCACTATTTTTGTTTGAAAAAACAAGATCGACTACATTTTTGGTGTACAGTCACATTGGATATTTTACACTATGTTGCACCATTATACACATTTTTTTTGACTTTATGATGTTTGGTTTTTCAAATTGTTTGGACATTTGAGTTATAGATTAATGTTTCTTATTTGAGGATTGATTTTTTTAAAGTTTTTGAAGATTGATTCTTGATTGTATCTTGCACCAAAGGATTTCACATCATTTAGATTCACAATATACAGTTCCCTACTATTGAGTTTTTCACTAAAATTTATAAAGTTTTTTTTTAACTCACATTTATACTCAGAGGTTAAGCGCTGCACTTTTGTCTTTCTGTCTTGTTGTGACCAGTATCTTGGTTACAGTGTTCAGCTACTGACTTTTAATTTAATTAATTAATTATTATTTTTTTTTTTTTTCACTAAGCGCAGATTTTCTATTTCTTTCTTATTACACCCACAATGCCTTGTAACCCACACTACACAAAAGGATGTCAGCTGTCCCTAACTCTGGAGTTTCTCATTAGACCAAAGGGGACCTGGGATATTGCTACAAAACCAATGAATAAGCTTTCTTTACCCTTTCCCTAGTTGTCTTGTATTGCCCTGGCTGACAGCTTATCCCAGGTATTGAGCTAAAATGTAACTAAACTGTATTTGAACACCACAAACTAGAACTATTTCAAGTGGAACTTCACCCAAAATAGGTTTAGCTCTCCCCCCCCCACCCCCCCATCATATTTGAAACATTTTTGGGGGGAAGGAGGAAGCTGGTATCTAGTTGTTTTTTTTTGTTTGTTTTGTATTCTTTTTTAAAATTTTCATAATAAAGTTACAAACTTTTCAACATTCAACACTACAATGAATCAGCACCAGTGAACACTACAGTACAGCTCCCAGACAATATTTGTGACAAGCTTCATTTAAAGAAGTGAGTACAGAGTACATAGTAAGCACTTACAGCTTCAAATCATAACACCTCCATAATACCAATAGCGATTGTACCAGGTGCTTACCCAGGCCCTCAGATATTCAGTATCCTACCCACAGCATGAGCCTTCAACCTACAATCAGTCTGAAGCTGTAGAATTGTCATTAATCCCACCGCCCCCCACCTTTTCAAATTTAGAAGTAACCCCTCTACTTACATATGTAGGTTTGTACAAGGGTAAGGTATAATTTACTAACGCCTTCCAGGCCATGATGGTAGGTAGGGGCCGCTGGTTTCTTCCATGACATAATGATTATTTTATGTGCATAAAACAAAAGCAGGGTAAGTAACATACAAATCATCTTTTTGGGTGCTAACGGGTCTACCAAGCCCAATAAACAAACTTCTTTAGGAAGGTCTAATGTTAATCTTTTTGACCGACGTAACACAATCCATAACCTCTGACCAGAACAGTTGAGAGGGCGTGCAATGCCAGAAAATGTGCAGAAAATCCACCCCAGTGGCAGCTTACTTCTAACAGTTTGAGGGATGTGCAGGAAAAATTCTCGCAAGTTTAGCTGCAGTGTAATAAATTATATGGAGAAATGTAACTTGTATCAGGTGATCTCATGCTGACACCACCCTGGAAAAGGTAGAGCTCTATACGTCTTCCCAGTCATCACTGTCAAGCTGTGGGAAGTCTGACAACCAGTCAGTGTGACAAGAGGTCAAAACTTTGGCATTATCTATGAATAGTTGTTTATAGATAGTGGATAAGGCTTTAGCAAGGTTTTTATCTCTAAGTAAAGATTCCAAATCACTAACCCTCACACATAGACTGGAAGATCCAAATCAGGTCAGCCCAAGCTGGAGATGGCGAAATAGGTGAGATTTAGGAAGCTGGTATTGGCGTTTTAAGTACCTCAGATATCAAAAACAGCCCATTCCCAACTACCGAACCCACTGTCTTGATCCCGTATCCCCAGTCAGCAGGGGAGATTGCATTGCATGGTTAGTACAGCGGCTCTGACCAAAGCTGACAGGTTTTTTTTTCATGCAACCCAGTGGGCTGTAGTGTGTACCCGGCTTTAGAAATCAATGAATGAAACTGGGTTACCCTGGGTAATAGCTGAGATGTCTTTTCTTTCAGTTTCCATAGATCAGGTGTCTCAACAAACCACATGTCATGCTGTAAACATGCAATTTTAGTTCAGATGGCAGCTCTGTAAATAACATTGCCCAAAATGATCCAGGTTGTCCTTTGGGAGAGCTATTGATACGACTTCAAACTGATCTATCTTTTTTAATTGTTTTTATAGGAAATCAATAAATATTCCTATTTTCCCCAAAGGATTTAAGCGGCAAGTTGATAATTTGAAAGATTCCCCAGGTATATACTAATTTCATTTATAAATATGTTAAATGTAAAGCTTCTACTTGTGTCTGCATTATGGGTCTGAATATACCATTTAAGATAAAATAAAATAAATAAATAAATAAAGATTTCTGAGGGATCCACTTAAAGAAGTAGTATGACATTAACAAAACAGTAGAGCGCAATTTCGTTTTAGGTCCGTTCACACCAACCTGCAAGCTAAAGCGTCGTGAAGGACAGTGCGATGAGTTGTAACAATGCATTCCACTGTCAAAAATTGCTTCTTTTTTTTTTTTAAACTTTATTGAAGTGCTACACAATGATACTTCATTCAAGTCCATGCACCGATGCAGTGCAATGAGCAGTGAGTTTTTCTACTTAAAAATGAAACATTTCTTAATTTGTATGCAGAAGACTGGACTTCACTGCCGTGCTGTGGCATGAACCGAACACTTAGGGGGTTATTTACTAAAGGCAAATCAGCCACTTGAAATTGCACTGACAGTGCACTTGGAAGTGCAGTCGCTGTAAATCTGAGGGTAGATCTGAAATGAGTGGAAGCTCTGCTGATTTTATTATCCAATCATTTGCAAGCTAAAATGTTGTTTTTTATTTTCCTTGCATGTCCCCCTCGGATCTACAGCGACTGCACTTCCAAGTGCAATTTCAAGTGACCTTGGCACTTGTAGTTTGCACTGGTAATGCAAAGTGGATTTACCTTTAATAAATAACCCCCGTAAAAACAATGTTTTCTGCGTGCCATAGCATTGAGACTGTGTTGATCTGTTCAAATCAGTGCAGCTTAACACAGATTGTGTGAACAGATTCTTGAATGAAAGAGTCGAAAAAAGTAGATAGATAAGCTCAGTCTTGTGACTTTTCAAAGTCATGTGACTGGTCTTTTCTCCAATCACTGAGTTCTTTCTGCTGCAATTCTGTAAGCTCCTCACAAATGATACACCATAGGCTTAATTTTATGAATTGGCTGTATAAAGCAGGCTGCAGTGTAGAGTTATATAGTGAATAGCAATATCCTCTCTCTATTAGAAATGTCCTTGTAAGTATTTGGCCTGCAGCAGGAAATATAGCATGTCTTATGAAATGCCCTGCTTCTGCGCATTACAGACAACATAGTGCTTATTACTGTAGCACTGACCCCCGAAGGAGCTGCTGATTTGAATTGGGCCTGCACTCTACCGAGAAACCCCCCTTCTGAATGACTGCCCCCTTGGCACAGCTGTGGTGCAATAATAATACAACAGTACAGTGTAAATAGTATAATGTACCTGTGTCTATCCCTCAGGATCCTCTGGCTCCACCTGGTGGGGAAAGACAGTAAACCACGCACTTGTATACTTGTACTGTAACAGGAATACTTTTACTGAAAATATAGCAAATAGGTGGTTACAGAGTTTGCACTGTCGTTCCAACGTAGAACGGCAGCACAACATGAGTCAACCGGCAAATACAATAAACAACATGCAAGTATGTTACTATCTAGACCTGGGAGCTCCCCTTATTTAAAGTTTACGTGAGGCCTCACTTAATGTATTTCTTCCTTTATCTTCTTTCTTCGCTAGCTTAAATAGTTCCTCAAATAATTGTAATCCAAAGGGGTAAGTAGAGAAAGTTAACTTAGAACACTCCAGGTATAACTCCAGAAACTTGTAATCACACTTAGGTACTAAAGTGAAACAGGCCTCGAGCCTATTAAGTGTCAGTTGCTAAGTTACGCTTCCGTGGAACAACAGGTCCCAGCGAGGCCTATTAGTAAGTTTAAGTATGTGTAATATATTAAACAGTGGGCCGCAACCCGCTCACCAATCGGATCAGAGTTCTGAGTGATGGCTTGAGTCCTACAACTGCAGCTTGCTTCCACTGACTAGGCCAGATGCTCCGTGTCACTCCACCGACTGGATCCGGCTCTCTGCTGCTCCAACAAGCATCTCTGATCCCCATCGGTCTGATCACCAGCTCTTGGCTCCGTCAAGTCACCCAGAAAACAGTCCGGTTTGCACTCCGCTGTGACTATCTACCAATACGTCTGAGAACCTTACACACAGTTCCACACAGGCAGGCAATCTGGTTCCAAGAGACCAAATATGGCCGCTGCAGTCCCTTTTATCTCCTACCCAGCATGCACTGCATATCAAAGTGTTCATGGGTAGGTCACACAGACTCCTGGGTAGATGAGGTCAAATGACCAAAGTAAACACAGTCACTTCCTGTTATCTTTCCAACACCATAGAAAAGGAAAATAGCTAAAGTCCATTTCCAGTTTTGGTCACTAGATGGCATCCAATACTAGTGAATGACATTGTCCATAGATTTACATTGTACTTCACATTAATTGCATTAATACACAATTATATCCCCGCTACATTACTAATGAGTTATGTTTCTGTCCCTTGTGTCTTTGCCTCATTAGTCTTGAGTAATGTCTTGCTCTCTCTTTCTTACTCTGTCTCTTTCCCTTTTTTGCATGTCTTTGACTCTTTTAAATATCCTGCAAGTTTTAGAATGTACAGACCAGCATGCATTGATTCTTTAAACCCTATTTGACATATAGATGTGTAGCGCTCTCTAACTTTGGTAGGTGCTTAATAGTCTTTTTCTGACAGTGTAGGATATAGAGACAGGTAAATGTAGCCAGGGCTGTACTCTTTTACTAGGCCTGGTTGTTTATTCAGGGTTGGGAGTGTCAGAGTAGAAGAGGGTGTTGCTACCTACACTTGGGCTCAGGGATACCTCCTCTGCTTGACAGTGGATTGTGCTGTAAAGAGAGGATGGGCTGAGACCTGAGTGTCAGGAAACCCCACTTGAGAGAATTGACCAAAGGTTAATTCATATGGTCAACTGGGAGGTCTCTCATAAAAAGGGGAGGTCACATGTTCTGGGGGGCTCGGAGGAGAAGTTTGAGGTTCGGAGGTTCAGGTCCAGAGGCCCGGGAGTTCAGAGATCCCAGAGCCTCTGGGAGGATGCGAGTCCAGGGAGGCCAATAGTCTGGCCCCTGGAGACGGAGCTAACATGTAGTGCTGGAGGAATACCGGACGTGCCATGTGGGGATGTGCCAGGCAGCGTTGGAGGAGTAGAAAGTAGGAGCTAAGCGGAGGAAGAAGACTGGGTAATTGAATTTCTGTGAGTGAAACATGGACTGTTGGTTGGGAGGGAGCAACGGGAGTGCAAACCCAGTGTAGCTACTTAGGAACTTCATACTGTTGTAGCGCCGGCTCCTGAAGAGCAAGCGCTATGTTTTGTAAATTTTGTTTTTTCCTAAGACTATAGTTGGGTCTCAGGGTTAATTTCTCTAAATTGTGGTTTTGGCATCAGTTTGGCTAGACTGTACTATGTTCTGCCTGGTGATAGGTGTAGGTATCACCTCTGACAGGCATTGGAACGCAGTCTGGTTGGATGCATTGGGTACCAGTCTCTTTCTCTGAGCCAATCAGTGGATGCGTTGTCTCGCTGCTTTTTTCCAGGAGAGGGTACTTAAGGTGCTGAAGTCACGTGGTTCTGGGTTCCGGTCCAGAAGTATGTTCTGACTCCATGGTCCTGGTCCTCCTGACCAGCCCCCAGGGGCCCTCACGGCCTGGGGGGCTGGTTTGGCTGGACTGTACTATGTTCTGCCTGGTGATAGGTGTAGGTATCACCTCTGACAGGCATTGGAACGCAGTCTGGTTGGATGCATTGGGTACCAATCTCTTTCTCTGAGCCAATCAGTGGGTGCGTTGTCTCGCTGCTTTTTTCCGGGAGAGGGTACTTAAGGTGCTGAAGTCACGTGGTTCTGGTTTCCGGTCCAGAAGTATGTTCTGACTCCATGGTCCTGGTCCTCCTGACCAGCCCCCAGGAGCCCTCACGGCCTGGGGTGCGGATCCATCCGTTTCCGAGTCTCGGGACTGGCTAGTCCGAGGCACAGTAACTGGAAGGAGGGTTCTAAGATCGTCCAGTGCCACCTCGGGTTTGGAGAAGCCCAGCAACTCAAAACGCCACCGGGGAGGACTCTTCAGAAGAGGGCCACGCACGAGGCTGGCTGCTCGGTAAGAGCCTGGAAGCTGAACTGTAAGGACACCAGGGCCAGTGCTACCACTAGGCAAACTAGGCAGCCGCACTACGCACTTCTGCCTAGGGGGCGCCCAGGCTGCTGGTTTCCCTCCGGGTTTGCATGCTCTGCAATCTGCAGCATGTAACTAACTCAGTCCAACTGGTAGTGTAATTAGAGGTGCAGCACAGCACTGGAGCAAGCACTAGAGGAAGCAGAGCCGATGCTTCCTGTATATCGGCACCTTCTGTCACATGGGCAGGGCAAAGGGGGTGGAGTAAGGGCTGGAGCCAATGGGGGTGGCAAAATGAGGTTTCACCTAGGGTGTAAAAAATCCTTGCACCAGCCCTGAAGGACACCAACTGAATCCGCATACTCAGGGTATCGCCGGACCGCCTGCAAGATACTGGTACCGTAAGAAAGTTCCTAATTTCATCATTCGGATACAACTAAGTTCCTGTGAGAGACTTCCTTGTGTTCATTTAAAGTTTTACAACCAAGTCTGTGACAGAGACTTTGCTAAGCTTACATCACTTGTTGGCTGCTAAATCCACAAACAAAGATTTATCCAACAGCTGAAATATCCAGTTGCGAATGGCTATTCCCTGGATCATTTAGAGAGAGACATTTCAAGTGTCAGCAGTTTCCAAAAGTGCCTGAGCTTTTCTACCCATACCCTCTATTCCCAACTGAGAGACTGTGTTTCTGTTCAACGTTTTATGCAAATAAAAATTCCTAAAAGGGATTCAAGTGTCGGTCTCTACAGTTATTGGGCCATCAATTTCGGGAACTGCTAGACAAGAACAATGAGCAAGAGAAGGTAAACGGTAAGCCCAGAAAAACCACCTGCTCCTTGGGGGATCAGTGCTACACTGTATATCCAAGGACCACAGCATCGAACACTTTCCAGGATTGAGGGGAAGTTTGGCGATACAAGTCATGGAAATAGGCAGTGTGGCCTGTGATTTTGAGTTCAACACCCACAGCGTTATTCAGAGTAATGCTTATTTGTCCAAATTGGGAGTGTTACGACACAAAGAGAAGTGGAACCAGGAAAGGATCGCTATAAGGGCCTTAATTATCAAAGCCACGGCTACAGATTAATAACCTTTAACCTAAATTTGGCGTTGGATGGGGCATCTCATATACCCTACTGAATAGCCCACCGATGTATACTTACTTGTTTAGATTACAAGCAGCGCACTATTATTATTATTATTCACTATTCATATAGCAGCAACAGTTTACGTAGCGCTTTACAATGTAGAGAGGGGACAGCACAATTACAGTACAGTTCAATATAGAAGGTACAGGAGGACCCTGCTCATAGAGCTTACATTCTAAAGAGAGGGGGTGGTGGTACAAAAGGTAATAGATGCAGGGAATAATTTGATGGGGGGTGGCTCGGGGACAGTTGTTAGTTGGGTGTTGGATAGGCTTCCCTGAATAAGTGAGTTCTCAGGGATCTCCTAAAGGTGGACAGATTAGGGGCTGATCGGATATACCGGGATAGGGAATTCCAGAGGATGTGAGAGGCTCTGGAGAAGTCCTGAAGGCGAGCATGAGAGGAGGTAACAAGGGAGATCGAGAGCAGGAGGTCCTGGGAGGTGCGGAGGGGGCAATTTGGGCGATATCTGCAGATGAGGTTGGTGATGTAGATGGGGGAAATGTTGTGGATGGCCTTGTCTGTTGTGGTTAGCACTAATGGGATCATATTGCAGGGTGACCAACGGGAGTTGGAAGGTTTTGAAAAAAACAGTACTCCATAGATTTTCAATTCAAAATGGATTTATATTTACAAAAACAGCAGTCAAGACATGCCTCTTGAGTTACTTATTCAGTTATGAAAAATTATGTAATTTAAATGATGACCATCCTCTTGAAAGCAGCTTTCTATCCTTCTCTTGAAATTGTCCATCACTCAGGCCAACAGCTGTTGATCAATCATGCGCACTTCTTGTCAGATGACATCCTTCAATTCATTCAGATTACAGGGTTTGTGAATGTACACATGGCACTTCAGGTAACCTCATAGGAAGAAATCACATGATGACAAGTCAGGAGACCTTGGGGCCTAAGTATACATCTCCTTTGCTCTCAATCTCGACTGCATAGTTGCCAACTGTCCCGAATTTCGCGGGACATTCCCATGATTAGGACATTTGTCCCGAATTAATTTTGTCCCGGGAAATGTCCCCCGAAATTCGGTTTGTCCCGGGAAATTGAATTTCCCGTTTTTTTGCCGCCGGCCGCTAGAGGTCAGCGGCCCGGCGGAGACAATGTCTCCGCCGGCCGCCATTTTTAAGAAGACCAGAAGTTGGTCTACACCTGTGGCGCCGCCCACCCCCGCTGCTAGTGTGTGTTTGTGTCAGTGTAAAGGGCGGTGGGCAGCGCCACAGTTAAATGTCTGCGAGCGGCTACGACAGCCAGTCTGTCAATGTGGATGTCGGGGCAGGGCCCAGTCGGATGTCGGGGGCCAGTCGGATGTCAGGGGCCAGTGACAGTCATGGTATGTGGAAGACGGGGGCCAGTCTGTGAATTTGGGGGCCAGTCTGTGAATGTGGGGTGCCAGACTGTGAATGTGGGGGGCCAGTCTGTGAATGTGGGGGCCAGTCTGTGGATGTCGGGGGCCAGTCTGTGGATGTGGGGGGCCAGTTGTATGTTGGGGGCCAGTGGTATGTCGGGAGCCAGTCTGGAGATGTGGGGGCCGGTCTGTGGAGTATGTGGGGGCAGGTCTGTGCAGGATGTGGGGGGGTGGTCTGTGGATGTCAGAGGGGCACCAGATGTAAGGAAGGTACCTCTGATTGGGCACCTGATGTAAGGACAGACTCCGCTTGGGACACCTGATGGCATCTGGTGGCAGGCAACGTGGCTAGTGACGCGCGCATGGCTACCACTGATTCTGCATTATGGTGAGTTGAATTATTTCATTTCATATTACAATGTAATAATAGAAATAATGCGCTTCAATCATCCTGACACCATAACAATCATGGCGCCGGGATGATTGAAGCGCTAACACCAGGTATTTGGAGTATCTTTATCTGCTGATTGTCAAACTCTGGAAAACACATATTGCTATTGTGGTGTAGGATAGGGGGGCTGCTGTCCCTCCTTTCCCTCCCCCCCCTCCCTCCCTCTCTCCATCCCCCTCCCTCCCTCCCTCTCTCCATCCCCCTCCCTCCCTCCCTCTCTCCATCCCCCCCTCTCTCCATCCCCCTCCCTCCCTCTCTCCATCCCCCTCCTTTCCCTCTCCATCCCGCATTCATCTCAGACTCTAACCACACCCCTTTGAGCCACGCCCCATGTAAGCCACGTCCACTATTTTACGTAACCACGCCCATTTTCCCGCCCCCTAATTATACCACGACTCCGCCCACTGGCAAAAAAGTGTCCCGATTTTTTTTTTTTACAATGTTGGCAACTATGCAACTGTGGCCCCAGGCTCTCAAAGGGTCTAGATGAGCCCAAGCAGCACAGGTGGGGAATGGGCTGTACATGGCTTTAGTTAAAACATGATTACTGAAAACCTAAAGCTGAATGTAGGCAAGAAACCTCTATTTGTCACAAAATGACTCAACCTCCTAGCCTCAATCTGGAGTCCCCTGGAAAGATTATAACACTAGGTTCACATTTATGCATGTTTTAGTGCATTTTGCAAACTGCAGTACAGTCCATTTAACATGGTTTCCTATAGTACACATTCACATCAATGCATTTTTCAGCTAGGGCGTTTTTGGAAAGGGTTAGGAACTTTTTTCACACAGCAGATTGCATTTTGCGTGTAATAGACTTCAAAGGAATGTGGTTTGTTTTTCCTCCAAAAAAAAATGTGAGTAGCTGGTTGTTAAAGAGGGATTCCACCAAAAAAAAAAATATTAAAAGCCAGCAGCTATAAATACTACAGCTGCTGACTTTTAATAAATGGACACTCACCTGTCCCGGGTTCCAGCGATGCCGAGGCCGATCGATCACTCGGCCCTCGGCTGCTGCCGCCACCATTCTAGGTGAGGGATTCAGGAAGTGAAGCGAATCGGCTTCACTTCCCGGTTCCCTACTGCGCATGCGCGAGTAGCGCAGCGCAATAGGAATTCTCCGCGCTGTCACTGGGACCCGTGTGTGTCCCAGCAGACAGCGCGGCAGGACAGGAAATGGCGTAGACTCCCACGGGAGTCTATGCACGGAGGTGGGTGTAAATACCTGTCTTTGACAGGTATCTCCACCCCCCTCCCCCCTGAAAGGTGCCAATTGTGACACCGGAGGGGGGAGGGATCCGATCAGCGGAGGTTCCACTTTAGGGTGGAACCCCGCTTTAAGGATCCCTTTACACCGGGAAGCTGGCCCTGTCTCCTTAACTACTTCCCACCCGGCCAATGTATATATATGAGCGGATGGGAGCCTTCTCCTTCTGACTGGACGTTCCTGAACGTCCTTCAGAAGGAGGGGGATCGCTGCAGCCAGCTGTTGATCAGTGAGTCTCACACATGTCCCCAAATAATAAAAACACTTGTCCCCAAATAATAAAAACACATGTCCCCTACATATGTCCCACTAAAATCACATGTCCCAATGATTATCTGCACACATGTCTGTGATCACCTGCACACATCTGTACATGATCATTTGCGTACATATGTCCGTGATCACACAAACCAATCATTATACACTTAACGGATTTTTTTTTTTACCAAAAACATGTAGCAGAATACATTTTGGCTTAAATTTATAACAAAATTCAATTTTATTGGATTTTTTTTTTAAAACGGAGTCGTGAATAAATACCACCAAAATAAAGCTCTATTTGTACAAACAAAATGATTAAATTTTCATTTGGGTACAGCCTAGCATGACCGCGCAATTGTAGGAAGGGGGCGAAAGTGCTCTGTATTGTAGTGGTTAACAACCATTGAGTCATCAGCTGTCAGTGGGCTTCCTCGCTGACATCTAAATGTAAAAACAAGAATTGTCAACAGTAAAAAAATGGGTGAAAAAACCCCACGCCGAAATAAAAAAAAAAAAGGCTTGCCCCCCCCAAAATTCATACCAGACCCTTGTCTGAGCATGCAGATAGGTCAGAAAAGGGAGGGGATGAGCACTCTCCCCTTCCTAAACCATACCAGGCCACATGCCCTCAACATGGGTGGGCTGCTTTGGGGCACCTTGTTCCTAAAGCACCTTGTCTTATGCGAGGGTCTGCAGGTGGGGGGGCTTATCAGAATCTGGAAGCCCCCTGTAAAAAGAGGGCCCCCAGATCTCGCCCCACCCTGCCCCATGTGAATAAATATGTACCCCTACCCACTGACCAATGGCCCCGCCCCCTTGTGATGTCGTCTGCTCAGCATGCCCCTGACCAATGACATCACAAGTGGGCGGGGTCACCTGGTAACGTCAGCGGATGACTCTGCCCCTTAGTTATTTAAAGCTGTCAGATGGTAGAACTGGCAGATGGCAAGAGCCTTCACCGTGATTGAATATTTTTTTTCCGGGTCAGCAGTTGCGGCAGGCGTCATGATTGATGATGGATCCTCAACGGGGACATTGTTTTTTATTTTTGTTTTGAGGACTTGTCAAAAACGATACCTTTTTTGGTGAATGAGTAGGGGTATGTACCCCATGCTCATTCACATTGGGGGGGGGGCAGGATCTGGGGGCCCCCTTGGTAAAGGTGGCTTCCAGATTCTGATAAGCTTCCCAGGTGACTCCTTAACAAACAGCTATACACAGTTTGATAAAGAGAAAAGCAAAACACATCAAAAATGCATATTTAAAAATGCAAAAAGCACCTGAAAACCGCATCAACCTCAACCACATAGATGTGAACCTAGGGTTGTATTTAAAACCCAAGTGTAAGGTCTGTTGAACCCGCCAGCATTTGTGATAGGAAACAGGAAATACATATAAATTCTTATTTATATGTAGCCGGTACCTCCAAGGCTGATCCAAAGAAGAGAACTTCTTGCAGCAGCAGCAGCGTGCGCTTTTTAAACCCCCCTTCTCCTCTTCACACAGACACTCAAAGCTGCTGTGTAAGAACCTTCTTATTGGGAAAGACTGAGCCAATCACCAGGGAGAAGCAAAGGACTGTGGAATAGAAAAACCAGCAGAATGCAGCCTCACTGACTGAAGTGTTTAACAGGACTACAAATCCCAGGCTGCACTGCGAGTGGCAGGAAGTTGGAGACAGGGCATAAGGTCACAGGAATTGGACCTGGAAGTTCTCTTGGTTGCTGGACTCCATGAGGGGAGCAGCTCCTCAACTGCCGTGGAGGAGGATTGCGGCCTACGAAGGGACACACCATCTACAACTCCAGCCCAGAGGAACAGATTGACCAAGCTGGAGAAAGACACCCTGCAGCCGTGCGGGATGTCCTAGGAGAGGCCCTTGCAGCAACTCAGAGACTGAACGCCACTGCGACACACCTGCATCCCAGGAGAGACGATCGATTGCATGTCTGAGGACCGCTGACTGTATACAGGATTTGGTGAGAGGGCTGTGGCCTGTTAGCTGGATCACACAGAGCTCCTACATTGCCGGTGAAGATAATAAACGCAAAGCTTTGCTCATCAAACATTGTTGCTGTGGGTCTTAAATGGGACACACCGCGGGGATTGAAATTACGTCATTGTGTGTAATAGAGACATCACAGGCCGGACTGGGGTTCCCCTTTATTCATAGCATTTCACACATATGAAAAGCTGGTTTTACGAGCCTATTGAATCTGTGCATATTTTCTTTATTTTCTTGTTTATGGTTGCATAGTGTTACTGACTGTTTTCCTTTAAACTGTTTCAACCAAGACCCGGATACTTATACAGGTCCTGGCTGACTGGTGTTAATTAAAACTTTATACATTTTCAAAGTAAACTTAAAAATACAGCTCTGTGTTGTGTATTATTATCAGGTTATTCTATTTACCACAGAGCTAGGTGTGCCAGAGGGGCTGGGACAGTTCGCTGGGGTTGAGAGGCAGAACAACGGATTGAACCATTAATACCGAGCAGCTCCCTCGGGGGTCTGCTACACGTGGGGGCTTGAATCCGGGATTTCCGTTGCTCTGCAATCAACTCCCCTACAAGCGCCAGAATGGACCCTGTCGCTGCCATCCAGTGGTGAGAGGAAGAAGGCGCCCACTGAGAATCGAGCGTGGTGATCGAACTTCCAGGACTGAAGAACAAATCAGCCAAGCTTTGAAGACATTATGCCCAGACAGAAAGGCGTGGGTGATTTCGGTCAAAACAGACCGTGGGACCTCTCGCACTTATGCACTACTAGAGTGGAAACGGGGAATCCCTGAAAGTCTCAAAGGTGCCAGTGTGCAATTGGCCAACAAGACGGAGCTTTGTGTAATCCATCTGAAGGTTCCAGAGGGTCCTACATCCTCCAGTCAAGCTGAATTAAATAAAGAAGTTCCCTCCCCATCACCTCTGACCACGATCGGACC
Source organism: Lithobates pipiens (assembly GCF_037356315.1). Lineage (NCBI taxonomy): Eukaryota > Metazoa > Chordata > Amphibia > Anura > Ranidae > Lithobates > Lithobates pipiens. Next base: position 172,838,102 of record NW_027507685.1, on the reverse strand, counting down.
AGAACTCTTGGTTGCTCTGGGAGACTTTGTTTCAAAATGTCAGAGAGATACTCCAACATACTCAGCAAATGGGTCCCGGACGCTCAGGGCTTTCTCCGGAAGGCAACCAGTGCCTACAGGGGAGGACAACTTTGAAGAGTGGCTGGACCAGGCCATGCAAGCCCTGGATGAATGGGACATTCCTGGGACTCACAAGAAGCAGAGAATTACAGAGAGTCTAAGGGGCCCTGCTTCAGAAGCTATTCGCAATCTGAAGCTCAGTAGTCACCCAGGACAACCTGAACATTTTACAGGATGTGTTTGGGTTAACAGAGAAAGTTTCTGATCTTCTTTATCAGTTGGAACACACCTACCAAAATGAGGGAGAGAAGTTGTCAGAGTACATGAGACATCTGGACAAAATCATACACCAGATCTTGCTGAAGAAGGGCCTAGACCCTAGGAAGGTGGATGAAATCAGAGCCCAGCAAGTCTTGAGGGGTGCCCAGCCCTTGGACCCCATCACCCTCCTGTTAAGAACCCGTCAAGATGGTGGTGTCTTGAAATATCCAGACCTGATCCGGATTGTGCGGAAAGTGGAGGCCATGCTGGAAAAAAAAAAAAGTCAGAAGCCAGAATCTATTGTCAGGGTCAGGATGGTCAGTGAGGCTGATGGCGACCCCCAGGTTGAGCTTCTTAAGACTCAGGAGTCACAGCTGATAGAGATGATGGCCCTGTTGACCGCCAAGCCAACTGTTCTACCAAGTGATGAAGTCCCAGAGGGTCAAAGGAAGTCTTTAAACTCTATGGTGGCTTCGGAGCAGAAATCAGCAAACAAAGGGATTTGTTTCAATTGCGGAGGAGTTGGACATTATCGGAAAGTATGCCCAAGGCCAGTGAAGGCTGAAGCACAATACCGAAGGCCGGCGGGAAACTCCAGAGGGCCCTGGTGAAGGAGTCAACCAGGTGCCCACCAACATTAGCTAGCTCCAGAGAACTTAACGATGCAAGGAGACCGCGGCAGGAGTCCAAACCCTTTCAGAGGGCTCCCGTTGCCTCCGAGTGACCCAGTGCTCCCCTTCTTTTGATTCATGTTACCCGGCGTCAGAGAGTCAATGCACACCAGACCCAACAGGAACGTGAACCAGATCAGAACTTCTGCAAAAAGAATTACGGATACAAACTACCAAACAGGCCAAGCCTGCCACTCTCCACAAATTCCCTGTCAAGTTAGTGGGACCCTCTCCGGTTGTCTCCATCCAAGTGGAAGAAATCTATACCAAGGCCCTCCTGGATACTGGGGCTCAAGTGGCTCTTCTCTACAGAGACTTCTACGACAGGCACCTCAAACACTTGCCCTTACAGAAGTTAGAAGAGCTAGAGATATGGGGCATTTGGACTCAGAATTTCCCCTACGATGGCTATCTACCAGTCAAACTGACTTTCGACCCCTCTGTAGCCGGGAAGGCTGAGACCTTTGACACTTTGGCAAAGGTCTGCCCTCGCCCACCAGGGGCTAGTAAAAGTTCCCTCATCGAGACTAATACTGACCTTGTCAGAAGACTATTAACACCTCTTGTCCAAAAGGAAGACCACAAGTGTACACCCTGTGACAGACCTAGCCGGGACAGAGGCTGTTGGAGGGGACAGAATGCGAGCCTCTTGCCTTGCGATTATGGGCCCTAGCATTTGGGGGAATAGTGCTCTTAGTGAGCTGTATGCCTGGGGACCCCTGAGGTGGTGTTTCTTGGATTCAGATCCATGCCCCCCCCCCCCCAAGACACACAGACTTTGGATATGTATTTGCCATATTAGCAATAGACTGAATCACACTGTTGGGACACAAACTGTTAAATGCTAATGTCATCAACTCCAGCCACCTGTCTGTTATGTAAATGAGTCTAGTCTGGCTTGTAAGAGTATTCCACACATTGTTGTTTGTGCTAATTAACCCTGTGTTTATGTTTATGGTAATGTGTATTGAATAGTCAATCAGTGAGCTAGGAGACAATGTCTTACCCTTAGTCCTATCTCTCAGACAACCAGTCTGGGTCAATGATTAGATAATTAGCTCATGCTAATTAGGTTAGGTTTTAGTCTTCTACTGTATTATAAATACTTGTCATTTTGGTTCTAATAAATCAGTCTTTGTTGAGCAGCTAGGCAAGTGTCATCTTGTTTTGTGCTTGTGAGCGGTTGGAATTAGGGATGCACCGAAATTTCGGCCGCCGAAACATATCGGATGAAAATGGCCCTTTCGGCAATTTGCAGAAAGGAAAAAACGGCCGATAATTGAGCCGAAAATGGGGCGGGGCCTGGGAGGGGCAGAGCTCCGCCCCCGCCCCTGGTGCCGCCCATCACGGGAGGTGTATAGCGCAGGAAAGCCGCCTCCGCCGTCTGGATCAATAGAGCGCCGGGAACATCACAGCTTTAATTTTAATAGCTGTGTGTTCCTCCGTCGCATACAGCCCCTCCCCCTCGTTCGGGGAACTGTGATAGACAGATCACCCGTCCAGATTGGACGGGGGATCTGTCTATCACAGTTCCCCGGACAAGGGGGAGGGGCTGTATGCGACGGCGCGCGACGGGGGAACACACAGCTATTGAAATTAAAGCTGTGATGTTCCCGGCGCTCTATTGATTCAGACGGCAGAGGCGGCTCTCCTCTCTTTCTGCATCACTGACTACACAGGGGACAACACACGCTGCACGAGGGGACACAAACACTGGCTGCACGAGGGGACACAAACACTGGCTGCACGAGGGGGATACAAACACTGGTTGCACGAGGGGACACAAACACTGGTTGCACGAGGGGACACAAACACTGGTTGCACGAGGGGACACAAACACTGGCTGCACAAGGGGACACAAACACTACTGGCTGCACGAGGGGACACAAACACTACTGGCTGCACGAGGGGACACCACACTTATCTCTTTTATCATGTCGCCAGTCTCTGACCACCTCCTGTACCATGTCGCCAGTCTCTGGCCACCTCCTGTACCATGTCGCCAGTCTCTGACCACCTCCTGTACCATGTCGCCAGTCTCTGACCACCTCCTGTACCATGTCGCCAGTCTCTGACCACCTCCTGTACCATGTCGCCAGTCTCTGACCACCTCCTTTACCATGTCGCCAGTCTCTGACCACCTCATGTACCATGTCGCCAGTCTCTGACCACCTCCTGTACCATGTCGCCAGTCTCTGACCACCTCCTGAACCATGTCGCCAGTCTCTGGCCACCTCCTGAACCATTTCGCCAGTCTCTGGCCACCTCCTGAACCATGTCGCCAGTCTCTGGCCACCTCCTGAACCATGTCCCCAGTCTCTGGCCACCTCCTGTACCATGTCCCCAGTCTCTGGCCACCTCCTGTACCATGTCCCCAGTCTCTGACCACCTCCTGAACCATGTCCCCAGTCTCTGACCACCTCCTGAACCATGTCCACAGTCTCTGACCACCTCCTGAACCATGTCCCCGGTCTCTGACCACCTCCTGAACCATGTCCCCGGTCTCTGACCACCTCCTGAACCATGTCCCCAGTCTCTGACCACCTCCTGAACCATGTCTCCAGTCTCTGACCACCTCCTGAACCATGTCCCCAGTCTCTGACCACCTCCTGTATAAAAAAATTTTTTTTTTAAAACAGTCATTTTCGGTATCGGTGCTGTTTCGGTATCGGTTTTCGGCCTAGTGTATTTTTCATTTTCGGTATCGGTTTCGGCACCAAAAAACCCATTCGGTGCATCCCTAGTTGGAATATCTGATATCTATATTCAGACTTAGGAAGCGGTATACTGACGGAAGCACTCAATTGGAGTGTGGGATCGGTTCCGTCACACACCCCATGTTGAGACAAGCCTATCAGCGTCTGGTGCAAGAACAGTAGGCCCCAGCGAAGGAGTGGGGAAGATCTGGCGCTTGGACCGGAGTGAGAAAGTGCTGCAGCCAGGAGAGGTAGTCTGCTTGAGAGCATCAGTCAAACTTAAGTGGAAGCAACCGGGCCCTTTCATCGTCCTTGAGGCTGACAGCCAGAAGGAAGACATGGGGGTGGAGATAATCCCTGAAGTGGTTCCGACTAAGGCGTTGCAGAGAAGTCATGGAAAGGTCTCACTTCGTGTCCACAACACAACCACCTCACCTGTGAAGATGCCGGCTCGGATGTTGTTGGGCCAAGTGAACACGGCCACCCCAGTCCCACCTTCTGATTTGGTGGGGGAGGAAAGGATTGGAATCCGGTAGAGGAGTTCTATCCGAAGAACACTCCTCTCTCCCCAGAATGGAAATAAAGAGCTAAAACTCTAAGCTTTTGAGATGGCAGGCCGCATTCTCAAAGAGTGAATTTGATGTGTGGTGTTCGAAGAGCCATTCAGAGAGAGGGTGCGACGGATCCCTCTAGGGGACTTGGAAGACCTGCATGAGCAATTGGTAGAATTGAAGAAAACAGGTATCATTCAAGAGTCCCGGAGCCCATATGCTTCTCCAATACTGGTGGTACAGAAGAAGAATGACTCACTGAGGCTTTGTATCGACTATAGAACATTGAATAGAAGGACCATTCCCAACCAGTACTCCACACCATGGATAGAAGACGCTTTGCAGAGCCTGTCAGGGGCTAAATGGTTCAGTGTACTGGACCTGTAGAGTGGGTACTATCAAATCCCCATGCATCCTGATGATAGGGAGAAAACTGCCTTTATTACCCCAGTGGGGTTCTTTGAGTTCAACCGCATGCCTTAGGGCTTGTCCGGTGCCTCAGCCACTTTCCAAAGGCTCATGGAGAAGACCGTGGGTGACATGAACCTGATAGAGGTGTTGGTGTACTTGGATGACATTGTCATCTTTGGGAAAACCCTAGAGGAACATGAAGAGCATCTGGAGAAGGTCCTGAAAAGACTCTATGATGAGGGGTTGAAGCTGTCTCTGGAGAAGTGCCAGTTTTATCAACCCTTGGTCAACTACCTTGGTCACATCGTGTCTGCCGACGGGGTGGCCACAGACCCCCTGAAGCTGGAAGCTGTCACTTCCTGGCCAAAGCCCACTAATGTGACTGAACTCAGGTCATTTCTGGGATTCTGCTCCTATTACAGAAGATTCATTGAGGGATTCGCTAAGATAGCCCGCCCACTCAATGTTATTCAGCTACTGAAATGTGAGGAGGAAGATGAGGACCCAAAAAGACCTGTCAGACCAACTGGAGGGCCCAGATAACCCAGAGTCCATTCAGGAACAGTGGACTACCCAATGTGAGGAGGCCTTTAGGCAGCTGAAATGGAGCCTAACAACGGCCCCAGTTCTGACCTATGCAGATACCACCAAACCATATGAACTACACGTTGACGCCAGTCGAGATGGGTTAGGCGGGGTGCTGTATCAAGAACATGACGGCCATCTACTGCCTGTTGCCTATGTGAGTCTGAGCTTGTCACCCGCCGAGAAGAACTACTACACCCACAAACTCAAGTTTATGGCCTTGAAGTGGGCAGTGGTGGATAAACTGAGGGATTATCTATATGGAGTGGAGTTCGTGATTAAAACCGACAATAATCCTCTCACCTACATCCTAACCACTTTCAAGTTGGATGCCACAGGTCACAGATGGTTGGCTGCCCTCTAAGGTTTTACTTTCAGCCTGAAGTATCGACCAGGGGTCAGGAACAAGGATGCAGATGCTCTGTCAAAAAGGCCTCATTGCTCCACAGACCTCCCAGAAGAATGGGCCCGGCTGACACCTGAAGGAGTACGAGCCTTGTGTCAAGGAGCAGAGCACCAAGCTGGGAGTGGATCCAGGGCCGAAGACATTGGAGTTTCAGCTGCTGGTGTCCCCAAATGCTACTGCAGTGTCACCCAAGTCGGGGATGAAGGTCTGCCAAAGCTTTCAAAGAAGGATTTGTGGAAGGATCAGCTGGAAGATCCCCTCTGCAGCCTGGCATTGAAGGCCTTGGAGAACCAAGGACCTGACATGCTCCTCACCTAACCTCTCTTCACGACCACCATGACCACTTAGGGCCCGAGAGGACTTTCCACCTGGTGAGCGACAGATTCTACTGGCCTTGCATGTGGGCTGAAGTCGAGGGTTACTGCCATTCCTGTATCAGATGCATCCAAAGGAAAACTTTGCCTCATCGAGCCGCCCCAATGGGCCATCTTCAGAGTCAGGGACCCATGGAGCTGGTGTGCATTGACTTTCTGTGCTTGGAGTCTGATATGAGTGGACAGGGAAATATTCTGGTAGTGACTGACCACTTCACTAGGTATGCCCAGGCTTTCCTCACGAAGGATCAACAAGCTTCCACGGTTGCCAAAGTATTGGTGGAGAAGTTCTTTGTACACTATGGCCTGCCCCAACGTATCCACTCTGATCAAGGGAGGGACTTTGAAAGTAGCCTCATCAAGAGACTTTTAGACTTGTTGGGCAGTAAGAAGTCCAGAACCACTCCATACCACCCTCAAGGAGATCCTCAGCCAGAGAGGTTCAACAAAACCCTCCTAGATATGCTTGGGACCTTGCGTTCCACAAAAAAACAGCATTGGAGCAAGCATGTAGCTGCGATTGATGCCACAGGGTACTCCCCTTATCGTCTAATGTTTGGGCGAGAGGCCCTATTGCCAGTAGACTTGGCTTTTGGCACTTTGTTGGATCATACTTCAGCAACCTCCCACAGAGGGTATGTAGACCGTCTATGGAAAAGTCTGAAGATCGCCTATGATAAGGCCCAAGCTACCTCAAATGCATGAGGACTAAGAAATAAAAGGAACTTTGATCTCAGTGTTTGAGTGCAGGATTTGCAACCAGGCGACAAGGTGCTGTTGAGGAATCTGGGTGTCCACGGAAAGCACAAGTTGGCTGACTGCAGGAAGACTTGGCATTGCAACCATATACTGCCCTTAACAGACGCAGTTTGTCTACCACCACAGCTAGATTTATAGTCCACACCCACTCCCTCTCAGAGATCCTGGCCGGTCACCAGGTCTCAGTTGGTACCCCTAGATGTGGATGACGAGGACAGTGAAGATGAAGAGCTGGGGATAGACTGGTTGTGGCCAACCCAAATGCCAGGGGTTTCTAGCCCCCCTTCGCCTCCACCTAAAGGGACTGAAACTGCAACTCTCAGACCAGAGGCTCCTGAGTTTGTGCCTCAAAGTCCACCTTCTGAGGAGTTGAAAGACACCCATTCTTCCCTACTGACAGCAGACCCAGATGATGTCGAATCACTCATAGAAGGGGGAATTGAGGCTGATATGCAAGAAGAAGAATGTGAAGCTGCGGATGAGGCTAAATCCAGTGTGCCTGTAACACCAGAGCCAAAAGAACAGAGGGAGAGAAGAGCGATTCACCCCCCTAAGAAACTGACTTATAATATGCTGGGTGAAAGCTCTGAAGAAGCTGTTTTCACCTCTAAAAGGACTCTTGAGATGCCTGGCCTTTCCACCACATATTTAGTGGAGGACAACCTCAACTCATCCCCTGGCACATCTAGCTTGGCCATTCCAGTTAAGGTGGCCTGTAGGCAGGACAACCTTCCTTCCTATGGGAGGTTCCTCTGCCAGGGTTTTATGAAAGTGCAAACTGTCTGATTTCTTGTGCACACTAACTTGTTTCTTCCGCTTGTTTATAAATAGCATGTAACAGGTTACAGACCTTTACTTCCTTTGGGGACCAAAGGTTCTTTGGTGGGGGGAGTGTGTAGCAGGTACCTCCAAGGCTGATGTATTCCAAAGGGGAGAACTGTTTGCAGCTGCAGTGTGGGCTTTTTCAACCCCCCTTCTCCTCTTCACACAGACACTCAAAGCTGCTGTGTAAGAACCTCCCTATTGGGAAAGACCGAGCCAATCACCAGGGAGCAGTAAAGGACTGTGGAATAGAAAGTCCAGCACAATGCAGCCTGACTGACTGAAGTGTTAACAGGACTACAAATCCCAGGCTGCATTGCGAGTGGCAGGAAGTTAGAGACAGGGCATAAGGTCACAGGAATTGGACCTGGAAGTTCTCTTGGTTCCTGGACTCCATGAGGGGAGCAGCTCCTCAACTGCCGTGGAGGAGGATTGCGGCCTACCAAGGGACACACCATCTACAACTCCAGCCCAGAGGAACAGATTGACCAAGCTGGAGAAAGACACCCTGCAGCCGTGCGGTATGTCCTAGGAGAGGCCCTTGCAGCAACTCAGAGACTGAACGCCACTGCGACACACCTGCATCCCAGGAGAGACGATCGATTGCATGTCTGAGGACCGCTGACTGTATACAGGATTTGGTGAGAGGGCTGTGGCCTGTTAGCTGGATCACACAGAGCTCCTACATTGCCGGTGAAGATAATAAACGCAAAGCTTTGCTCATCAAACATTGTTGCTGTGGGTCTTAAATGGGACACACCGCGGGGATTGAAATTACGTCATTGTGTGTAATAGAGACATCACAGGCCGGACTGGGGTTCCCCTTTATTCATAGCATTTCACACACATGAAAAGCTGGTTTTACGAGCCTATTGAATCTGTGCATATTGTCATTTATTTTCTTGTTTATGGTTGCATAGTGTTACTGACTGTTTTCCTTTAAACTGTTTCAACCAAGACCTGGATACTTATACAGGTCCTGACTGACTGGTGTTAATTTGAACTTTATACATTTTCAAAGTAAACTTAAAAATACAGCATGGTGTTGTGTATTATTATCAGGTTATTCTATTTACCACAGAGCTAGGTGTGCCAGAGGGGCTGGGACAGTTGGCGAGAGGCAGAACAACGGATTGAACCAATAATACCAAGCAGCTCCCTCCGGGGACTGCTACATATACTTTATAGAATTAAGGATTATTGAGGATGCTCTAACATGCAAAAATTGGGTGACAACACCCAAAACTCCCAGATAGACAGGGACAGAGTGAGTAATTGTGGCAGAGTGATCTTAATGTTGAAGCATGCCCTATGAGAATACATGGTCTGATTCAGGCCCCTAGGCCCACTTATAATTAAATATACCACCCTAATGCAAATCAGCAGGACCGTTTTTAAGGCAGGGCAAAAGGGGCAGCTGCCCTGTGCCCCATCATTGTATTGGGGCCCAAAGCAGCTGCCTCATACTTGCCAACTATCCCAGTTTAAAGTCCCTTATAAATTGAAGTTTTAGTCCTGTGCTGTGTCCCGATATCTCAGTGTAAACTTCTGTTGCTGCTGCCTAGCTCTGCCCTATTGCCATGTTCAGATGACTCATCTGCAGACCCAGTGTTTACATGTAAATAACCTGCATTGATATGTAAATAGTGGTGGCAATAATATGTAAATTGTCATGGACTGCTGCATTGATATGGAAATAGAGGCAGCATTCATAAGTATATCATGTCCCTCTGAGGTCCTATCCACCATCACTTCTGCTGAATGCTGCCCACTGGGGAGATAAAGGAACATGCTTTAAAGTCCTGCCTACAACTGTGGTCATTAAGCCTAACATCAGCCTGTTCTGCAAAAGTAAGCAAATTAGAGGTGCAACCCGTCTTAAAAATAAAACAGCACCCTGAATTCTGGTGCATGTGAATACGCAGGCAGGCAGTGAGGAGATGATGTGCTGTAACCTTTAGCAAACAATCAGTGAGCAGTAATAATGTGCAGTAACTTCTAACAACCAATTAGCGAGTGGTATAGATGTTCAGTAACCTCTAGAAATCAATAAGTGAGCAGTATTGATGTACAGTAATCTCTAGCAACCAATCAACAAGCAGAGGTAATGATACCCTGTAACCTCTGGCAACCAATCGCAATCGCTGCCTGATCTGATTCAATAAATTGGTTTTGAGTCTAGCTACTATTTATTGTATGTCTCAAAGCATGTGCAGAGCGAAATTGCATGAAAGAGGGGGCCCAAGAAAATGTTTGCCCAGGGTCCAGTCAATATTAAAGACGGCCCTTCATATCAGTCAGCGAGGCTTACAAGACTATAGGCTGTCATTTCACCAATGTACATTGTCCACTGCTGTCGGCATCAGGAGACCAACCCGGAGGATACCATATAGCCATGAAGTACATACATGTAGGCAGGACATGGCTGCAAAAGAAGATTAGCGAAACTGAGATGCAACAAAAAGGTGAAAATGTGAGAAAAAAATAAATAACATATGCTGTACAAACTAAAATGGCATTAAGTGAGGGTTTACATTAATACTATCTGACATGGAGCTTTGTAAGGATTACTAAGTACTTTGACTTAGTGATGGTGTAGTGCAATAAAGGTCAATATCAGTTGGGGTGGGGGGCTTGGATCACTCTTCCGAGAGTATTTGTCAGGCGGTAAGGAGGCATTATATTGCCTTGAGGAGTGGCCCTATTCAATTGACGCCCACTGAAAATGACAAGGGGTATAATTCCTGCCGTGGAATCGACATTGAGATCACTTTTCAGAGGGTGTTTTTACAAGCAGACAGGATTGGCGCATCACCTTCTGTGTTAATCTCTTAAATCTTTCACTGGCACGCCACAACCACGTGCAATGCAACTGATTGGGTCACATTCAACAGGCAGTACTGCCCCCTGAGCCCCATAGTGTGTATATTTTTTGGCACACTGCAATGCAAAGCATTGTGGCCATGGCCTTTGCAGCATAAGGGCAAGTGGTTGGGGAGGAGCAGTAATAATGCTGTTGGAACCATGCATTTTTACCGACCTGCCCCCCCCCCCCCCCCCAACACAAGTGTATACAGGGACAAAGAGTTGTGTCAATTCAGAATTCACACTTCAAGTGCCCTTGAAGCTTTATGTCAGAAACCATGAAATCGGACTGAGACAAAAGTACAGTTAAATCACACTTGTTTAATTAAAAAAAGTTCTGCGGCCCCAGAGACTGCCAGTGATACGCAGAAGAGAACGCAAGCTGGATTCCCAACTGTGCACAAAAGGCTCGCCAGAACCGGGAGACAAACTGACTGCCCCTATCCGAGACAATCACCTTGGGTAGCCCATGTAAGCGAAAGATCTCCCAAGCAAAAATGGAAGCCAGTTCCTTAGAGGTGGGCAACTTCTTAATTGGAATACAATGACACATCTTTGAGAACCGGTCAACCACCATAAGGATAACAGTGTTGCCTTGGGAGTTGGGCAATTCCACAATGAAATCCATAGACAGGTGAGTCCAGGGCCTCTCTCCATTGGGTATGGGTTGTAGGAGGCCCACTGGAAGGTGTTGTGGAGTCTTACTCTGAGCACACACGAGACAGGCAGCTATAAAAGCAGTAACATCAGCCCGTAGACTAGGCCACCAGAATTGTTGGGAGATGGCCCAAATGAGTTGATTCTTCACAGGATAGGCAGCTGCCTTGGGAGAATGATAAGTCTGAAGCACTGCAGTATGGAGACTCTCTGGGACAAAGCAGCGGTCACAAGGTTTATCAGGAGGAGCATGGACCTGAACAGCAAGAATTTTGTCACCCAAAGGAGAAGTAAGACTGGTGCGAACCGTAGCTAAGATACGATCAGGAGGAATCATAGGAACCTGAACCGACTCCGACTTGGAAGTGGAGGAAAATTGTCGTGACAAGGCATCAGCCCTTACATTCTTAGTACCGGGTAAGAATGAGACAATGTAATTAAAGCTCGACAAGAAAAGAGCCCATCGCGCCCTTCTGGGAGAGAGTCGCTTAGCCTCAGACAAGAATGTAAGATTCTTATGGTCAGTAAAAATAAGAACGGGTACAGTGGTACCTTCAAGGAGATGTCTCCATTCTTTCAGGGCTAAAATTATCGCCAACAGCTCTCTGTCGCCAATCTCACAATTGCACTCAGCAGGTGACAATTTCTTGGAAAAGTAGCCACACGGATGCATAGCGCTCTCAGAGTTAGGACGTTGAGACAGAAGGGCGCCAACTCCGGTCTCAGAAGCATCAACTTCTAGGATAAAAGGCAACGTAGGATCAAGATGTGCCAACACACGAGCAGAAACAAAGGCAGCTTTGATAGTCTCAAAGGCCTTAATGGACTCCAGAGACCAACTCTGTGGGTTACCGTCCTTTCTGGTCATATCAGTCAGAGGCTTGATCAGAGACGAGAAGTTACGAATAAACTTACGATAGTAGTTGGCAAAGCCCACGAAATGCTGCAGAGGACATAAACCCATGGGTTGAGGCCACTGTAGGACTGACGAAAGTTTCTCTGGGTCCATTGAAAAACCAGCAGTGGAAATGTAACCTGTTCACTCACACTTCTCCAGTTTACAATAGAGATTGTTCTCTCTTAGTTTCTGAAGTACACGACAGACATCTGTGCGGTGGCTCTCCAGGGACTTGGAAAATATGAGGATATCATCGAGATAGACCACCACACACAACTGCAACAAATCTCAGAGGAAATCGTTAATAAATTCCTGGAAAACTGCCGGGGCATTACAAAGGCCAAAAGGCATTACCAGGTATTCATAATGGCCTGTTCTGGTATTAAACGCAGTCTTCCACTCGTTGCCCTCCTTAATGCGCATGAGATTGTATGCCCCTCTCAGGTCAAGCTTCGTGAAAACCATTGCTCCCTTGAGGCGGTCAAATATCTCAGTAATCAGTGGAATCGGGTAGGTATTCTTAATCGTGACACAATTGAGACCCCTATAATTTATACAAGGTCTCAGTTCACCGCTCTTCTTTTTCACAAAGAAGAAACCAGCACCAGCAGGAGACGAGGATTTGCGGATGAAACCTCGAGAAAGTACGTCAGCAACATACTCCTCCATGGCCTTATCCTCCAAGACCGACAAAGGGTAAACCCGGCCACGAGGGGTATGGCACCAGGCTGAAGGTCAATTGCGCAATCATACGGCCGGTGTGGAGGCAAACTACCGGCTTGACCTTTGTCAAAGACATCACTAAAATCATGGTACTCCTCCAGTAGGGAGGAGAGTGAAGTGGTGCACAGGACCTTGGCTACCTTCTGGAAGCATGTCTTACTGCATTGTGGTGACCAGGAGAGAACCTCAACACGGAGCCAATCAAAAGAGGGGTTGTGCCTCTGTAACCAAGGATAACCAATAACCAACGTAAACTTAGGTGAGGAAATAACTTGGAATTGGATTATCTCATGATGAAGAGCTCTATGGCCATGGGCAATGGAACAGTCTCATGAGTCACATGGGCAGGCTATAGGGGTCTCCTTTCCAGAGCCCCAAGGGCAAGTGGAGTGTCACGCAGCTGCAGCACAATCGAGTGCTTCGATACTAAGGCAGCATCAATGAATAGGCCTGCAGCCCCAGAGTCGATTAGAGCCTGTATCTCGACGGACAACAAGAAAGGGTGACCGAAACCAGTGGCTTATCCTTTTGGACAACTGGGGATGAAACAACGCCACCTAAGGTCTGTCCGTGGCAGGACCTCAAGGTGCGGGCGTTCCCTCGATGGGTAGGACAAGACTTCAAGAAGTGACCTGCCTGGCCACAATAAAGGCACAATCTCTCCCTCCACCTTAAGGTTCTCTTATCCGCAGAGAGACTCTTTAAGCCCAAGTGTATGGGTTCATCTTCACTGACGACTCTGTACCAGAAGGCATGGGAGGTGAGGGAGGCACCGGTGGGACTGCTAAGCTTTTAGGCAAACGTACAGGAGGCTTCCGCAAGTGCTCCTTAAGGCCGGGTTCACACTGCTGCGGGGGGAGATCCGGATGTGATTCGCACCGCACTGCAGTGCAAATCACATCCGATCTCCGTAGCGATGCGAGTTCAGCCATACAGATAGTATGGCTGAATTCGCATCGCTCCTGCAGCAAACTCGCACGGGACCCTTTTTTTGGTCCGCAACAGAATCGGATCGCATGGGTGTTCACACCATGCGATCCGATTCCTGTGCGAGTCGGCAGATCGCACTGCGATATGCGGACGGATCTGGGGGTGTCATTAACATATCATTGACACTCCCAGCCGTTCGCATAGGGCAGTGTGAACTGCCGGCGGGAGTAATGCGATGTGGGAAAACGCCGCGGATTCGCGGCGTTCCCGCATCGCTGTGGTGTGAACCCAGCCAAAAAGAGAGTCTTTCTCTGAGTCTGGAGTCTGGAGTCAATGAGGGTGGCAAACGTGATCAACTTCTCCAGCTCAGTGGGTATATCTCAGGCTGCTATCTCATCATTGATGGTATCCGAGAGACCATGAGAGGCAGCCACGAGGGCCTCATTGTTCCAAGAAATCCCTACTGCCAGAGTATGGAATTCAATGTCGTAGTCAGCAACAGTTCTCGTACTCTGATGGACATGAGGCACTTGGCAGCAGAAGCGGAACATGCGGGAACATCAAATACCCTTTTAGAGGAGGCCACAAACTCAGGGTAACTCAAGACAACAAGTTTTTGCGTCTCCCACTTTGCTTCTGTCCAGGCCTGGGGCAGCATTCTAAATTATATCTCAACTTAGTTGAGAAATCCTCTGCATTGAACTGGATCATCCCCAAATCGCTGTGGAAGCGGAGCGGAAATTAACCACTTGCTTACTGGGCACTTAAACCCCCCTCAGTCCCAGACCAATTTTCAGCTTTCAGCGCTGATGCACTTTGAATGACAATTGCGCGGGCATACAACACTGTACCCAAATGAAATTTTTATCATTTTTTTCCCACAAATAGAGCTTTCTTTTGGTGGTATTTAATCACAGCTGGGAGTTTTATTTTTTGCTAAACAAACAAAAAAAGATGCAAAAAAAAAAAAATCATGTTTAATAGTTTGTTATAAAATTTTGCAAACAGGTCATTTTTCTCCTTCATTGAAGTGCGCTGATAAGGCGGCACTGATAGGCTGCACTGGTGGGCACTGATAGGCTGCATTGGTGGGCACTGATAGGCTGCACTGGTGGGCACTGATAGGCATAGTTAAGGCGGCACTAATAGGCACAGAAAAGGTGGCACCGATAGGCACAGATAAGGCGGCACTGATGGGCAAAGACAGGCACAGATAAGATGGCACGGATGGGTGGCACGGATGGGTGGCACTAAGGGGCACTGATAGGTACCACTGATAGATGGGACTGATGGGCACTGATAGGTGGCACTGATAGGTGGCTCTGATAGGTGGCACTGCTGGGCACTGATGGGCGGCACTGCTGGGCACGGATATGTGGCACTGGGGTGCAGCACCTTTGTTGAGGCAGACTGTGGGCACTGCTGGGTGGCACTGTGGGCACTGCTGGGTGGCACTATGGGCACTGCTGGGTGGCACTGACAGGGGGGACACATTTTTTATTCAGGCAGGCAAAGCAGGGGGCAGGTGGGCACTGGCAGGGGGCAGGTGGGCACTGGCAGGGCTGGCCGTGATCGGGACTGATCGGCTTTTTTTTTTCTCCTCGCGCTGTCAGCGCGAGGAGGAATAATAGCCGATTACCGGCTCCGTTATATCACATGATCAGCTGTCATTGGCTGACAGCTGATCACGTGATAAGGGGTCGGGATCGACCCCTTGCACGGATCGGTGATCAGGCGAGTCTCGTAGACTCGCCGATCACAGAGCGCGCCCCTCAGGGGGCGCGCAGGCTGCTCGTGCACGGGACTACGTCTATTGAAAAGGAGATCCGCGCTGTAGCCGTCATTTGGCTATAGCGCGGGTCTCAAGTGGTTAATAAATAAATTACCTTATAGAGGTAATACTCGAGGCAAGTGACTGCACAGAGACTGTTGCAACAGCAGGGACGGCCTGCAAATCAGGTTGAACCGGAGAAGCCACTGTTAGATTCGTGGTAACCATGCGACTCAGGAGCGTTTGTAACGCCATGGCAAACTGATCCATGTGGTGATCTTGCTCATCCAATCTGGAAAAGATATTACCAACAAGTGGATTGACTGTATCTTCTGAATTCATGGCCTTCACCTACTGTCAGAAACCATGAAATCAGACCGAAACAGAAGTACAGTTAAATCACACTTGTTTAACCACTTCCAGCCCAAAGACGTCATATGACGTCTTTAAATTTCAGTGGGAATATCTGAGTGATGCCTACAGCTATAGGCACCATTCATATATCCTTGTTTTCAACCGGCGATTCTGTGAACCATAAGAATGATCATAGCGGCAGTTCTGCTGCTTGATCGTTCTTACAGGTGACGGGAGTGGGCATCCCCCCCACCACCATACGGTGCTTCTCCGGGTTCTCCCTTGCCATCGGGGACCCGGAGAAAATCGTCTGCCACTGGATGACAACCATAGAGATTTACCAGATGGTCACCAGTCATCTCTATGATTGTCGGAGGCCCGGGCACAATGTTATGACGTCATGTTCGGGCCGCGGATGTAAACAAAGCCGCAATTGCGCGTGGTAAGCATGAGATTGTGGATTTTTTTCCCCAATCTCATGCTTTCCAGCCTGGAGGAAAGATGTGGAGGTCTTATTGACCCCACATCTCTCCATAAAGAGGACCTGTCACAAACGATTCCTATTACAAGGGATGTTTACATTCCTTGTAATAGGAATAAAAGTGATCAAAAAAAATGTTAAAGAAAGTGTAAAAAATAAAAAATAAAAAAGTAAAATAAAAATAATTTAAAACGCCCCTATCCCCGGTAGCTCGCGCTCTGAAGCGGATGCACACGCAAGTCCCGCCAACATATGTAAATGCTGTTCAAACTACACATGTGAGGCATCGCCGAATGTGTTGGAGCGCAAGCAACAATTCTAGCACTTGACCTCATCTGTAACTCCGAACATGTAAGCTGTAAAAAAATGTAAAGCATCGCCTATGGAGATTTTTAACCGATTCCCGACCAACCGCCGCAGTTATACTGTGGCAGGTCGGCTCCCCTGTGCGAGCCATCATAGCTATACGTCAGCTCGCGGGATCAAGATAGCAGGCGCACACACCCACTGCACAGCCAGGGGGTGCCGATGCTTAAGGCCGACGGTCTCGATGACTGCCGGCCACGAGCGATCTTCAGCAGGAGACACAGAACAGGGACGAGTGTGTGTAAACACAGAGTCCCCTGTTCTGTTTTGACAGGAGTGACGGATTGTGTGTTCCTATTAGCTAGGAACCCACGATCCGTCACTTCCTCTAGTCAGTCCTCTCCCCCTTCAGTTGGAATCACCTCCCAGGGAACACAGTTAGGCCTCTTTTACACGGGGCGGATCAGTAATGATCCGCCCCGTGATGATCCGCTCGCTCAGCGGGGATCGCTCCGTTGTCCCCGCTGAGCCTGCGGCGGACAGGGCGGTCTCTGCACACTGTGCAGGGACCGCCATGTCAGCTCTCCGCTTTCCTCTATGGGGATCGGATGAGCACGGACCGTCTGCCCGTGTTCATCCGATCCGCTCTGCAGACGGACAGAAAAATAGGATTTTCCTCCGTCTGCAGAATCGGACAGTTGCGGAGGCGGACAATAGCGGGTGTCTGCGGATGCTCATCCGCAGACACCCGCTATCCCATAGGGATGAATGTATGCCCGTATTTCATCCGCAAACAGATGGATGAAATACGGACATACCATCCGCATGTGTGAAAGGGGCCTTAACCCCTAGATCGCCCCCTAGTGTTAACCCCTTCACTGCCAGTGAATTTTTTATAGTAACCAATGCATTTTTATACAATTGATCGCTGTATTAATGCCAATGGTCCCAAAAATGTGTAAAAATTGTTCGATGTATCCGCCATAATGTCGCAATCATGATAAAAATTGCAGATCACCGCCATTACTAGTAAAAAAAAATAATAATAATACAAATGCTATAAATCTATCCCCTATTTTGTAGACGCTATAACTTTTGCGCAAACCAATCAATATACGCTTATTACAATTTTGTGTATATGTATAAGAATACATATAGGCCTAAACTGAGAAAAAAATTGCTTAAAAAAAA